>NC_053154.1:239766173-240066173 GCF_016835505.1 Polypterus senegalus
GCTAAGAAAGCACTTGGCCAATTTTCCAATTATTGGTCACCAGATCCTGTCTAGTCTACAAGTACAGTCTATCACTTCTTTATGACAGCTCTCTTTATGACAGGTGATCAAATCACTCATTTACAAAGTATTGTGATATAGAATGGGATTTCAGCCTGATGTTAGATGGAACAAATTCTGCAGAAGTACAAGCTGGGTAGAAAGCCACAGAAAATACTGGATGAAACAAAAGGAAGAGACAAACATCATATCAAATCACAAAATCATAAAAGGCATTCAGTAACTCTTAAAACATTACGAAGAATAAAAAAAGATTAGCAATTTAGACAACCAGTTGATAGTTAAATAAGTTATGTCAGGTAAAGAATATAAATGATAAATGTTTTTGACTTAGGGCAGTTTCTGATACTTTAAATTCAGCGTTGCTTGAATTGGAAATGCAAAAAGTATCATAATATGAAATATTATTTAAAGAAATGCTTTTCTAATGTGGTTCTTTATGAACGGAAGTAGAAGTGGTTATTTATGACTCGTGTACAGCAGTAAATCTCCATCACCAAAATAACTTACCTGTTAGTGGAGGCCCCCTCAGTTTCTCATTTGCTTTTGCTTTGTCAAAAAATGCACCATACAAAACAGACCTATAGTGAGAGAAATTAAATTAACAATAAAGAAACTTATGTTTTTCACAAACATTGGGAATGTTTAAAAATTAAGAATGGTTAGCATTCAAGAGTAATTTTGCAATCAATCAAACAACTACTAAGTTCAAAAGTGCAACTTCCAGTAGTCTTCCCACACCCTGGGTTTAAAGCACAAACCAATATGGACAAATAAAATAACTAGTGTATACAAAATATTGCAAATTATTCAGAAGTCATGTTTAAGTTGCCACAGTCTAAATACTACCATGACTTAAAGAAACTGGAGAAAATTCATTTGAAAATGCAATGCCTTGTAAAAGTATTCAGTCTCTTGACCAATTCTCTAATGTTGCTGAATAACCAACAGTAAAGTTTTCTCCTCTGTGATGTTTTTATACCATACCATTTTCCAAGCCCACACAAACTGTGGGGAGCTGGAACCTATCCCAGCAAGCGCAGAAACAATTCCCTGGGCAGGGTGCCAGTTCATCACTGGGTGAACACACACACATACCAGGGCCACTTTAGCAGTGCCAATCCAGGAAAAATGAACCAGTCAAAGATATCAAGAACACTTCATAACAATCTCCTGGATAGAAGAGTTGCACAAAATAAGACATTAGTCAAAGACCACCATGTGAAAGAATTTCTGGAGTTTGCCAAAAAAGCATAAACGTGATTCTGTGGTCAGATGAAGTCAAGATGGATCTTTCTGGCCAAAGTTCAAGGAGATATGTATGCCATGGATGTAACCTTTAGCACACGTTATGAAACCTCATACAAGCAGTGAAGTATAGTGGTGGCTGCACAATTATGCTGTGGATGACTTTCATCAGCAGGGACTGGGTAGAAAAGTAGAATGTAAGAGCTATTTGTTAGTTATTTAGGTTATGTTAAGTTGAAAAAGGTTTTTTCTTAGTTATGTTAAATGTTTGTCTTTATTCTATTTCTTGTCCCTCTGACACAGATTAGTGATCTGCCTTGCCGTAGGTAAGGCATGGGGGCAACACAGCTTCAAACCGTGCCCAGTTTTATGTAACGTAATACACCCTTTTGAACGTGAAGTGCTGTACGTATAGAATATACTGAACGTACTGAATGTATTAAACAAAGAATAGAGAAATAATTTTAAGTATAGAAAACAACTGAAGTTTAACAAGAAAAAGTTAAGTATAAAGAAGAAACATTTTTTCCTTTTTTGCCTTTTACTCTGCATGCGTAACAACTTTGTTTCCCTATTTTAGCAAAACTGTTCGCTTTGAATTTTCACTAAACATTTTTAAAACAAACTTTATTGGACTAAGAATTTTCTTTTGGTGCATGTTTGACCCATGCTTGATCCTGCCCTACCAATTTAGCAGAGACATAGGAGAACCAATGGATAATAGAAAATTAAAGCAAATTCTGCAAAAGATCCTGTCTCAGTGTTCCAAAAGACTAAAAGCTGGGCCAAAAATTAAACTTGCAGCACGAAAATCCCCAAAACAAGGCCAAAGTAACCTTGGAGTGGTTTAAAAGAAAAAAAAGGTAAATGTCCTACAATGGCCCAGTCAAGGCACTGATCACATTCCAACTGACAGTCGGGGACACTATTTCAAAATTGTGTCATCCAACTAACCTGAACAACCTGGAAAAAATCTTGGCAAAAATCACTTCCAAACATTTTGTAAACCTGTTATTACTGCAAGAGGTAGCTCTACAAAGTATTAAATTGTGGAGAATTAATACTTTATATACAGCATATGATTTTACAAGCATTCTTACCTATCTTCTGAATGCTGCAGAATGAGAATGCGAAAGTTTGGCGGGAGGTCATTTAGATGATTAAGGTGCTGTGGATTAATCATAAGATTTGCATATGCCTAAATGAAATGGGAAGAAAAAGAAACTGCATTAAATTTTCCAGTATAAACAAAATCTAACAACAGTCATATAATAACCTTTGAGAACTTTCAGGCAGTGTACGTCAAAAAGCATTTTTCATACCAAGGTATAAAAAAAAAAATCAAAATGCATTTTTTGTAACAAGGTAGCAAAAGATATTAAGTTGCATTTACTGGTATAAGTGAAATACATAATTATTCAGCTTTACGTACCTTTGAAATTTCAGTCAGCTTTTGCTGTACAGTAAGGAAGAGTGTGTTTGCTCTGGCATCCCTTGTACCATGCAATTGGTTTAAAAGATTCATCAATGCTGCCAGCTGAGAGCTGCTTGTGTCACTAGTGGCTATGTTTAGAACTTCGGACATCATCATTGAAACACGACAGCTCTAAAACAATTGAATAAAAATCAATTTATAAGACTTTAAACAATCTTATGATCAAAAATAAATTTTAATAATTTAATCAGCTCTTTTCTGAAAATACAACATATGACTGACACAAGTCAAAAGACAAGTCCTATCTATAAACTGAAGTACTACTTATAATTCTTATACGTAAATGAGAAAACAGAAAAATGTCTGGCACTCATTCAAAAAAAAATGTTGTGTGAAAGTTTCATCAGTGATATCAATTTATCAATCTCTTTTACATAGTGCACTAACAGATGACACAAAGCACACATGAATACAACTAAAGAAACAAGATAAGTATATTATAAAATATTATAAAATATATTATAAAATATTTCAAAGTGATAAATAACAGGAAATAGGCACTGGGAAGAGACAACAAATTTGTATTACATTTAAAATAGACATAGTGACTGTTTACTGTGCTACAAACAGAAAAATGACTTATTTTTACTAATACTAAATCTTTTTCACATATCAATAAAGAGCTTTTATCTAGGTCACAAATGTTGCCTTTTTAGGTTTAAGTTTTACATACAGTATTAACCCATGTGCTGGTTCAAAAGAAATACATAATTCAAAATTGGTAAAAATTGCCACTTTATTAAAGATTCTTTCAAGGAAAGCACTAAAAATAAAGTGAACACTGACCATTTACAAGACCATCTATACCATTAAAAACAAAAACTATATTTAAAATGAGTTTTATGACTAGAAACAATATAAACAGTATAATGTATTTTTAAAAATAATAACTCCTGTATGAATAAAACACAGTCAGTGTTACTAAGTAGTCATAAGCTAGCAAGAGTTAGGTTATTTACTCAGTTGTAACTTCTTTTTGTAATGTACACTCACAACACTTACCTGGTAAAGAGCTAAATATTGACAGGAAGATACATGATCAAATTGTTGAAAGCACTCAAGTAAATCAAGACTGGACATTGTTATAACATCAGTAAATTTGTTGTTTATAGATAAACTAAGGGTTTGTGCCAAAACTTCAGTAGCCTGGGCAAGGGTCTGCTGGGCAAATAATCTTTCATTCTATAAATAAACAGACAAGCAAAACAATTATTCTTGATACTTTAAATTAATTTAAAAAAACACACAGAGAATATATTCATCATTTTACACATGCATTCAGTATTTATATGTTTAATATACCAAAGGTGATATGGTGAGATAGCAGTTGGTACTTATTAAATTATCTTAAATCTTCAAGAAAAGAGGTGTGATCCCCAGTTTATTCATAATCTATGTGGAGTGTGTAAATTCTCTCTTCTGTCCATGACTTCTTTCACAAAGATACCTGTACAATTGCTAAATTAACCTGCAACTCTAGATAGGCCCAGTGGGTGTATGAGTGTGCTCTGCAAAGGATTATTGTACAATTCAGGGCAAATTCTTGTCTTGGCTCCTGGGAAAGTGTCCAGTTCCCTATGACTCTGTAATTTCTACTGGCAAAAAAAAAGTACTTAGAAGATGGGCTGATGTATAACAGTTGTATACCTGAAATTTGCTTTGAGCTTTTTTAAAGCAAGCAATATAAATCCCAGTTTACGAAGAAACTAGCTCTAATTTAGTGACAAAAATATTGTGTTGATCCCAGTAAAGCAGAAATATGCTAAATATAAAATCATTATTTAGGTAGTCTGAGTGCTACTTCTTGGGTAGATCCTAGTGTATGTCCTAGTATGGAGAGCTGACAAGGGTGCATCAGGCAAGCATGGAGGTGCCCCAAAGATTGGTGTTGGGCCTCTTCTCTCCTCTATACAGCTCCTCACTGGGCCCTATCATCCAGTCTCATGGTTTCTCTTTATCAGTGCTATGCTGATGATACACAGCTGTACCTGTCATCCACTCCAGAGGATCACACGGTATCTGCCTAAATCTCTGTATGTCTCACTGACACTGCAACCTAATACCCAATAATACCTAATACCTGCAACCCAATAAAGGAACACCATCTCCAGGTCAACTTGGCAAAGACAGACCTTCTTGTTATCCTAGCTTAGTTCATTCTAACTAACACCCGCCAAGTCAGTACACAACCTTGGGGTGCTGATCGATGACCAGCTGTCCTTTAGGGACCATGTTGCTACAGTCTCTCAGTCTTGAATATTCACTCTATACAATATCCACAAGATCAGGCTGTATATAAGTATGTGGCCAACTCCTGATTTAGGCTTCTGTATTGCCATGTCTTGACTAATGCAGTTCTCTACAGGTGGGAGTGCTGACATGCCACTACAAATGACTGAAAATCTAGTGGTATGTCTTGTGTTCAATCAGCTAAGGTAGGCAAAATCACTCCTCTCTTTAGATCACTACATTAGCTCCCTGTAGAAGCACTTACAGTATTAAGTTTAAATCCTTGATGCTTACCTACAGAGTAGCCAATAGATCAGTACCGATATAGAGTATATTAAGACACTATGCTCCTTTATGACCACTCGGGTCCACTGATAAACAGCATCCAGTGGTGCCACCTCTGCGTGGTATTAAATCTTAGTTGAGACTCTTTTCATGTGTAGTTCCTAGCTGGTGGAATAAGTTGTCCACCTCCATTTGGAATTCTGATTTCCTCAATGTGTTTTTTAAAAAGTGTTTAAAGACACTTCTGCTCAGTGGATTTCTGTCTAACTGCTATTAGCTGTTAGGTTTTATTATCTAGGAATTATAACTAAGTTGTATTTTAGTTCTGAGCTCTTCACTTGTGATGATCAATTTTGTAACCTTGTCCCATAATACTTGTTCCCAAAAGGTCCTCAGACTGATGTTATCGATTATGTTGACCTCTTTTGTAATTCTCTTTGAATGAAAGCATCTGCTAAGCAAATACATTTTTAAGCCAAAGCAGCTACCTTGAGCTTAGACGCTTTTGATGAGTATTGCTTCACTTCCTGTTGTTGACAATCAGCCTCTATTTCTGGTTCATCATCGTTCAATTTGCTTTTAATTTCCTCCTGCAAAAAAAAAAAAAACTGACTTCAGAATAATTTATGTCTAAACTATTGTCTTTATAACTGAGTGTGTGATTAAGTGTAAATTAAACACAACTTAAGAAATGTACGATTATGGAAACGTTACAAAAATGTTTACACCACAAATGTAATGCTTTCTCCTCATCTTAATAATTTTAACATGTTATTTTGTTAGTCAGTGACATGATATTATTAAAAGTGTTGAAGTACATATTCATATTTTTCTGGGAAGCATGCTTGATGCAAACCCTAGCTGCATGGAAATCCACATGAAATTCTTGTGTGGTTTTCCAAAATGCTTGAGAAATGAGAAATGCTTGTTTGAGTTTCACAGACTATCAATAAAATGACTTGCATTAATATTTGAGTTGCTTTTCCTCACTTTAGGAGCTTATGTTTTTCACATACAGTAAATGTTTTATAGTAAGTCTTTATTTGATCTATAGGTGGAAATAGCCATAAAGACCTTGCTATAGAAAAGAGGATAACATATCAGAATATATTAGAAATAAAGTGAATGATACTGAAACTATGATAAGAAATCATTTAAGAAATATTGTAAATATTGTAAACAGTGGATGCAATTTACTGTAGTTCATTTTGAATGAAAAAGGCCACATATAAAAAAGATAGCTTTGCAAAGACATAAAGCAGAGACTGGTATGGCACTGCGTAACTTACATTTTTATTAATGGGTCATGCAAATATATACTCTAAGGCTATGGGAAGAAGCCTAAAGTAATGATACCGAACCTTCTTTGTTATCCCTGGAAAGGAAATTCTGATTAAACTCCTTTCCATATACTTTACTCTGTACTCCTCTCATTACTAATTTTAACCAGTTAAATAATAATCTGATGGTTTATCACACATATGAAATATGGTACCAATATAACAGACACTTTAAGGCTGAGATGTTACTGTTGATCGTGTGCAGTGCATGATAATAATTGTTTCCAGCTTCCTTAAACTACAGTATAAAAGAGTTAATCATTGAAGCTGCTAGAACCTGGATTGGTGCAGACCTCTGCATTAACCACAAATTTGTTTGCTTTAAACAGCAATAACTCATGCATAATTTTCCAATAACAAACTGCTTCCACTATGCATTTTAGAAACCTTTGTGACACACGTGTGCATGGGAGGCAGCTGAAGGGCTTAGAGAGAACTGATTATACATCTGCCCAGTTGGTGGGGTGGGGGGTGGGGGGGTATCTGGGTACGCTGACGCTCTTTCTGAGTTCTCTACAGGTCTTTCCCGGGAAATCCCACCAGGAGTCGACACCTCGAAGAGGGACACATCCCTTCCGGTTCCGGCACCGAGGACGATGTCACTTCCGGTTCCGGCACAGAGGACGACATCACTTCCGCCCTCCGTCCTATAAAGCCTCCTGCCTTTGCTCTGGCAGGCAGTTCTGTTTTGGACTCAGTAAACTTGTCTCTGATGAATCGATTACTTTTGCAGCCAGGAAACCGGATTAAACGGGTGGCTGCCCCAAACCTTGCCATGCCTCATGTCTCTTCTTCTTACACCTTTTTAAAAAAAAACAAACTGTCCAACTTTCCTAATCTTCCATCAAAATCTATCTATAATATTGCTATACTGTATATCTATCTGTAATAATGAAGACTAGTTAGCTTTACTTGTTGAAGGTAATATAATAAATTAAAAAATATTTCATATTTTATATCTCTTGCCCTACATGTACCTTAAGCATTCTTCCTATGCCTTTCCTTGGTATCCACAGGAATCACCTTCCCATAAACCTAATTCTCAGACTCTGTTATTTCAAGGCACATTGCTTGCTTCCTGTCTGCTTTTTGACTACCACCAATGGTAGATGGGCCTCCATTACCCCACTTTGAAAACATTATTCATAATCCTGCAAAAATTTCCCATCTTTGAAGCTGGCTCTCACCAGCTTTTACTTGGTATCCTTATGTATTTCAAACACTCTAGCTCTGTTGAATGCCTGACCAAAGCCAAACTGTCCAATCAGACTCACTCAGATCACTCAGACAGAAAAGACACAGAGTAGCGAATGCTTCCTGTGTTTGAAGGCGATTCACAACATTCCTCCTACTCCGCTACTTGGCATCCTCATGTGTATCAAACTTTCTTGCTCAGTGTTTCTTCTGCTGATCACCTCAACAAAGCGAAACTGACCAATCAGCCTAACTCAGATAATGAGCTGAATAATGCCAACAAGATACACTCTAATTTGTATCTGGCATAGTGTAATTCAGTTAAAAAAATGCACACACATACCATTACTGAGATAATTCAAAATATATATGTGATAAGACCCAAATTGTAAACAGTGTACTCAAGCAATCTGTTACTTTAGGTCATATAAAGTTTGGGAATGTGTTATACTTAGGGCTAGTCAAACCAACAGGTGACATACAGTAGGTAGGTCTCTTTTTGTCTCAGTATCTTTTAGGGACTAGTTCATACTAGGAATACTTACTGTAGGTAAGTAAGAAAAGGGGTGTTGAAATGACAACACTGAAACATAAATTTATGGATTGTATCTTCTAATTGATCGGTGACTTATTAAATGTAATGTGATCTATAAAACTGATAAAGCAAAAAAAAGGTTGTAAAATATATTGTTTAACATGTGTAATGAACATTTTACTCAGCAATTGAAATTGCATCCCATCCAGTGTAATCATTGCTTCTGGAATGGGTTCAGTCTTCACCATCCTCTGTAATGGAATAAGCAGGTTTACAAAAATGAATGAACTTACTTAAATTTAATACATTAAAAACAACTTTCAGTCGACCTTCTCTCAAACTAGCATGCAAATAAAACTGCACCGTGCTTGGTCCAGAGAAACGAGGTACCTTCTCTAACAGTTCATTTCACAATGTTCAGCCTGGCACTTTAGGAATGAGCACTTTATCAGCACTGGCTTGACAGTAGACCAATTAAGTTTTGTTTGGAATAACTTTCCTGGTAGTTGGTGCCCTATGATATGTTGATATGTTCAATTCCTGCATTACATAACAGTACTATGCACTGCAATAAAGTAACAGAAATGGCCTGACTGATCAAGATTAAGAGCAGTGCAAGGAATTACAGCAGTTTCATTCCCGGGAATGTGGGAATGAAAAATGTCCGTGAATCCGAGCCTGGGATTGGATCCCCTAGTGGCAACGCCTAACGGGAGCAGCCGAAAAAAGAAGAAGAAGAATAGCTAAATGAGATAGAAAGGACAATGATAATTTGGACCAGACTGACAATGAAGATTTTCTACTTTTAAAAATAGCTATAATTTGAACTTAGAATATCTTGTATTGGACTGGAGAGGTCTTTTCAAAGGTACTTGATTTTGCTGCTTAAAGGAATCATAGCGGGAAGAGGCATTTTTATACAGGTGATTCTAAGGCAGAAGGGAAGATTTAGACCCATTTTTTTATAACCTGAAAGAACCTCATAGGTGTTGGACAGGTCAAGAATGGAAGAAGGATCTGAGGGAGCATTTCCAAGAATAAACACAGATAGAGATAGATTAAATAGAAGAAGCGACAATGGAAAGCCCTGTTTGGTGCCTCTGTTTAATTTAAAGGATTGGGATATAGCAGAATTTGTGACAATAGAATCAGATTGGATTCCCTACTTCCAAGTCTGCCGACTCCTGCTGCCTTCTCGGCCTTACGCGGCCAGCCGTCCTTCTACTGGTCACTCCCATCCCTTCATAAAATGCTCCACGGGAGCGACCACTTCCAACTGCCCTAAGTGTTGGCCAAACACCCCTTCTAGGGCTCACTACTGTCCAGTTGCCTGTCTGCAAGCCTGCGTGCTCGCTCTCTCGCTCACACTGGTTCTTTTGCCACACTGCTTCCTGCTCTCTTGCGCACTTTTGCAACCTCCGTTTTCTATTCTTATCCTCTCTCCTTCCTTCTTTCTTCCCTTTTAGCCGCCTCACGCTTCTATGTATGAAGCGGATGTGGCAGCCGTAGTAATCAGCAGCCCCGGGAACATTTATGGATGTGGACAGTTTCTCACCTGTGCACTTAGGTAAGAAACGCACACACCATGAATTACCCCGGAACTGCTTCAGCCACTCAACCACCATGCCCCCTCACTAAGCTGCAAGTGCAGCAATTATTTATTTAAAACCGGCTTCTTGACCTGCTATACCACAGCCATTTCCCATAGCTGTTGTTTTTTTTTGTGGTTTTTCTCAACCTACAAATAACACTTTTGACCATTGCAGCTGATCATCCAATGGCTAGAGGTTGCAGCGGAGTCCAGTGTAGTGAAAGGTCTGTGGTCTCAGTGGGGGAGTTTGTCCGTCAACAGGAGAGTTCTGAAGAGGCAGTGGCGGAATCCTGTAACCGGTGAAGGAAGGTGGCAAGTGATGGTACCTTGTGCACTTCAAGAAGAAGTATTATGAAGTGTACATGGCACCCCTGGTGATGGGCATTTTGGGGTCACGAAGACACTAAGGAGGTTACGCCAAGCTTTTTACTGGAGCCGGAGTCGGAGGGATGTGGAGGATTATTGTTGGCAATGTGATGCTTGTACTGCCAGGAAAGGTCCAACAGGGCAGCACCACTGCAACAATACCAGGTGTGCTGTCTTGGTATCAATTGACTATTTCACCAAGTGGCCTGAGGCTTACGCGCTACCAGATCAAAAAGCAGAAACTGTGGCTGAGACCCTTATTGATGGATTTTTCAGTAGATTCGGGATGCCAGATGAATTACACTTGGACCAGGGCCAGAATTTTGAGAGTCAGGTATTCCAGCAGATGTGCCAGCGGATGGGCATCCGAAAGACCCGTACAACCCCTCTTCACCCACAGAGTGATGGGCTTGCAGAGAGGTTCATACTTGCACACATGCAACACAGTTGGCTCTTGCCACTTCCCAAGACCAACATGACTGGGATCAGCAGCTACCATTGGTACTCCTAGCCATTTAGTCTGCAGTGCAAGAGTCTTCTGGCTGCACACCTGCCCTACTAATGTTGGGAAGAGAATTAAGAACTCCCACAGAACTTGCATTCGGGCTACCCCGATACTATGGCTGAAGTGTCTGGTCCTGAATACGCTTGCACGCTACAGATTCGCATGGAGTCTGTTCATGCATTTGCCATGGATCACCTCCATGTAGCAGGAACTCATCAGAAGCGATAGTACGATCTGAGAGCTCGAGGCCAACCTTTTCAAGAGGGCGATCAGGGTTGGGCTTATGGACCCAAACAGAAAAGAGGACGTTGCCCCAAAGTTGGACAGCTCCTGGGTAGGCCCTTGCCGGGTTCTGGAAAGGGTGGGGAAGGTTGTGTACTGGGTTCAACTGCCCCTGCCAGGGTGCTGCATATTCCTCCACCAGGATCGTTTGGCTCCATATCGTGAATGATGCTCTAACATGGAGAGACAAATGGAATCATCACCATCACCAGCTTCTATTCAGGAGGGAAATCAAGGTTTAGCCTCTTCCATGGATGCTGCAGAAAATTTGCAGACAGGCAGTAGTCTGCTGCACCAACCTCTGTGAACACCCAAACCTCATCGATAGCGATGCCTGCCAGCCCATCACAGGGACTTTGTGCTTTCTTGGGGACAAGGAGCTGAGGGGGAGGCTGTGTAACGTGCAGGCAGTGCTTTCTAACCCTGTCTGAGGGCAAGGGACAACTGGAAGGGGAGGTTTCTAATTGTAAGCGGCGGACACACCTCAAGGGGGATGTTTTTTTCTTTTGTTTTTTGGTTTGGTGTTCCGGGTGTGTGCTAGGGTTGAGAGGATTCCCAGAGTCAGCGAGATTGTTCCATTTTTGTATAGGACCAATTTAACCAAAATAAAACTGAAAAGGCCCTGACAGCTGCGAGTGCTCCTGTTATTGTTTACCCGGATCGCTACTATATATATATATATATATATACTGAGTATACTTTATACATAAAATATATGTTGTCGTACCTTGCATAACTGAATAACCCTTATGGCACAGTAACAATTCAATACATGTATGGTCACTACAGTATCTGGATTTAATAATCTTCATGTGGGAGAAGGCTGACTCGCATAAATATGTAGAGCCGAATAATGCAGTCAAGGAGGTAGCACATTTCCTCATGTTTGTGTACTTTTCCTCTGTGAGTAAGTTCCAAAACTGTCCATGAGACCCATACTTCAGCTGAATGTTATCCTGTAGTGTCAAAATCTCATCCTCCACTGTAGAGTTTTAGGTAAAACAGTGTTGCAATTTTTGATGCGGGTCAATCACCGTCAACATCTTCCCTAAATGGATAGCACTTAAATGTAATGATTGGCTCAAGTAAAGCTGAGTCTTTAAACCATTTGTCAAAGTCTGACAGACAATTTTCATTCTGCTCTGTGTAGCGTATGCTGTCAAGTTGCGCACACGCCTTCCATTGCATCTCCAGTTCTGACGTGAGGTTTTGGATGTTCCCCAAATCAAGGCGCTGCAGCTTTGAGGACAGATGTTGCATTTTTCATTTGAAAGCATTAACTGAGCTAATCATATTGACCATGGTTTTTTCTTTTCCTTGCAGCTGTAAATTAAGCTCATTCAATATGTTGGATTAGATCGGAAAAAAATGCCAAGTCTAGCGGCCATTGTTCGTTATTAAGTTGCTTTTATTCTGCATGTTTAATAATAAGAAGAAACTCACAAGGCACAAGGAGGAAACAAACCCCAGGCCGGGCGCCAGCCCACCGTAGCTTTTTAATACACTGAATGAATAATCGATTCTAGACAAGTTAATGATTTGCATATTTTTTAAAGATTGCAGCATAAGAGGTTTACAATGACTGGATATGTTGTTTTAGAGCTCCATGTTACACACAATTAGTAAACATTTACTTCAGTAGATAGTTCCATGTTTTGTTTTTGCAAATGGGGTGAGTTTTGTCTTTAGACTCAGTTTTCGCGTCACCACCACTGACTAATACAATACCTACAGAATAGCTTCCGCAACTCCAGTTTGCTTGTCGATCTGACATTTCCTTCTTCCATTATTCAGGAAGAATATCTCTAGATCATTCATTAAGGTCATTTTTTCCCCATTATATGGAGAGAGCAACCTAATCTTTACTGAGAGAAAACCATGGCTTCAGACTTGGAAGTGCTGATCCTCATCCCTGCCATTTCACACTCGGCAGCAATTACTCAAGTGAGTGCTAAAGGTCAGAGTCAGATGAGGTAAAGAGGACAATATCATCTGTATAAAACAACAAAACTACCCATATGCCCCATCCCTACACCCATCTGGACAACCTCAGATTCTTAGCTGTTGAAATACTGTCCATGAAACCCACAGACAAGAGCAGTAACAAGACATTACTTTGATGGACTCCAACAAATCTGACTTAAAACCAAGTATTTTGACACATGAGTGTCCCTACTACCCCATATTCCCACGCCACTTCCCATAATACATGCTGACAGACACAGTCATGTTTTTGCCAGATCTACAAAACACATGTAGACTGGGTGACCACAACATCCAGCACTGCGCCATGGAGAAGAGCTGGTCTTCACATGGAAGAAATCTTAGTGGTAGGGGTTAAAGTTATCATGAACGGAAACCTCAGATTTACATTCCCAGTACATCCTAACTGCTTGTCTAAGCTTCTGTGGTCTATTTGGACTACAGCCTTCGCTTTGAGCCTCTCTCTACTATCTCTCTACCAAGTGATGATCAGTTGACAGCACTTCCCCTCTCTTCACCTGAGTGTCTAAAACATATGGCCCCAGATGAGACAACACAATTACACAGTCTATCATCATGCTATGACTCAAGGTGCTCTGGTACCAGGCACACTTATGCTTTTTATGGACAATCTATCTTATTAATGGCAATTAAAAATGAGCAGAGCAGACACGCTGGCATACAACACTGAATAATCAAAGGCTGCAAGTACTTTAGCATCAGACCCACTAATTAGTAAATAATGGATTAGTTAAACAATTAGAACACCTAGAAAAGTAGAATGAAAATCAAGATGAAAATATTGTTAAAAAGAAAAAATACATTATTCCCATATAACTGCTTGGTACATTTTATTATCTATTTACCAAACTTAGTTTTCTAATTCCTATATTGTTCCCAAAACACAGAACTTGGGAAATAACACATCACTTAATTAGCCCAGCAGTCCAATTAAAAACCAAAGCTGGTTGGAAGAAAAACCTGCAGCCACAGGGTGGCCACAGGACCAAGGTTGGGAAACACTGGTCTAGAGTGTCTAGGTCTTTCCTGCCTATGCCTGCCACTAAATTGGCACTGCATCCTACCCTCACCTCTTTGTCTTGCAGTTGGTGAGACCACAAAACAGCTCTATCTTGCCATTTCTGTCTCAGCCAGCTTGGGGCATATGGGTTGCCTGACCATCAGATGCTTGTAGGTGAATGATACTTCAAGTTGTGGCACTGGGCAAATCTATCACAGGCAAGGGAGGGGGTTTGACCAACCAATCTGTCTAGCTCATTTTTTCCTTGTCTCTCAAAACATATATATTTTCCTATAGTGCTCTAAACTGATCCATTGTCAGTGAATGTGGGTGTGTGTGCAAGTTTCTTCGGCAATGGATCAGCACCTCCTTCCAGAAGTGGTTCCAGCCTTGTAGTTGATGCTGTTGACATAGGCTCCTGAGACTCAAGACCTTGATTGCAATAAACAACCTCAGAAAAAGGATGGATTGTGCTTAACTATCCAAAGCATAGTAATGTATAGGAAAATCATTAGTAAAGTAGTTGTAATCTTTAATGACAGATTTTCATTTTATCTATACTTTATTTTAGATTTACACATCACTGATATGTATTAATTCAAAAACAATTCAAAAAAGAATGATAAAAAGAAAATAGGAAGGGCTCCCAAACAGCTTAAAAAAGACATTTCAATCTTAATAGAGAAAAAAATGTAAAAATGATATATAGAATTTAAGGAATGAAGAATAAATCAGGTTTATATCTAATATACTCTTTCTTTTCTTTGCCACTATTATTGGAAATGCTTCTCCTGCACAAAAATGCACAAGGGTATAAAAAACAATGAAAGAAACTCTTACCACAAAATGACTGTTCCAGTGGGCTAAAGGATAAATTGGGTCATTCTTAACAGAAAGCAATCGCAGACACTTTCCCAGAAGACATAAGCACTTGACCTTCATCTCGAGTGAACTGGTACAGAGGGTATATACACTTTCTAATTGAGTCAGAGTCATTTGTCCTAGGGTCTTTCCGGTCATGATCCATTCCTAAAAATAAATGGATACTTTATAATTATAGTAAAGTGTAACTGCTTATTACCTTTAGAATATATTCCAATTAAAATGCAGACAATTAAAATAAACAGTTTTATATAAAAAAAAAATTTACCAAATGAATTATATAAAAAAAAGCAATTCCCTGTTAACTAAGAGGAATCTATAAAGTGGGTTTTGATCCCATCAAAAAATATAATCATTATCTTTTAAGAAAAACAGTAAAATATTTTCTGCTAGATCACACAGGTATCTAAAAATGTAAAAACTATGTACTTGCTCAACTGATGTACAGTCAGGTGTGTTTCGGACATATTCCTCCACCATTTTCCGAACAGGACCCTTTTGTTCATCTGCAAATGCCTGCATCTTCTCTTCATTAAATAAAATCTGGAGCATGTCTATAGTCAGGTCAACAAGCATTAACTTAATTTTAGCCAGCTTCCTTGTCACTGGCAAGCTTAGATTTCTTGTCTAGACAATAAGAAAAAAACAAATGAAATGTCATTTAAAAAATTTTGAAAATTATCCATCTGCAGTATATATTCATTAGTTTTTTTTCAAACATGGAGATCTACTGGAACTAATCACCATTTGAAAACTAGAATCACTATAATATGTTTCCAGTTTCTATACAATTCATCAGGTGCACACAACAAGAGATACGCTTACCAAATCACATCTTTCTTTGAGATTCACAGTAGTGGCTGCTCTGCTTACATGCTATGCCAAATTATCTAGCTACTCACAAAATGACACTGGGGACACTGATATATCTGAAACCATCAACATTGTCAAAAAAATCCAGTAATCTTTCATTATCATACAGTAGGCAGCTAAATTGCCTGCATTATGTTTCAGTTCCCATCTCCCTTTGTATTATGAATGATGTTAACTTGGTAAATAATAACTCAGTTTTCTTTTCATCAATGATAACCTAAACATATAAGTGTGTGAACTAAAGTATTATGTTGCATAAAATGATTATTATTATCTAGAATGTCCTAATGACACAAAAACACAGAGCATGTGTAAATATACAATGATTTCCAAAAAAATCTGAAATATGATATGAAATAAACAATACATTTATGACTTGCAGTTTCAAAATTAATTATTAAATGTAGGTTGATGGAAAAGATGCAAAGAAATAAATGAGTGACATTACTGAACTTTTTGTATACTCTTTCTCTTCATATATTTTTTTTTGTTTAACTACATCATTACATATATTTTATATCTGGTTGATGGTTTTATATAAGGTTGCTGACAGGATCAGTATTAATTATAATTAGATATGTTTTTAGGAGCATAAATAATCAGTTTGTAGTCCTGTAGAACTTCCAATGTTATATTAGTAGAAAGATATGGCTGAGCAATATCATAAAACAAAAGGGTATTGTCGGGTTAATTAATAGTAAATAAAGAATAGTCTTGATTCATCATTACTAATGAAATTCAAAATGGATGTACTTTTATTACTCCAACTGGTGGAGCTTCCATGTGCCCTTATTCAGAGAAACACAACTAACTGAAGAAATCCAATGGAACAGCTTCCTTCACCAGTTAGGCTCATTTGCATACAATAGACAGGTAGCATTTCAGCTACATCAATCAGCACACAGATAAATGGTATATTCTAATTACAGCCTTCTGTCATTAAGTAGACATATATACTTCTTATATGTAAACTGTTAATAAGTTAAAACTTTATGATCTCATCTATATTTATAAATGTTCTAATACAAATGAAGTCAGGATGTCCTAGTTTAACAGGCCTGCTGTGTCAAGGATTTTTTTCCCTTTTAGTATTCAAATGTTAAAAGCAAGGTAGGTTAACTTTTCCTAAAATATGATGTAATTTACTGTTTTTTGACAGATGACTTACTACATTGAACTTACACTTTGATCCCCCTGTATCACAAAACAGCCCTGAAAACCCTGAACTGGACTATATTATACAGTTTCAGAAAAGGTTACACTGAACTTAAAATGTGGTGAGCAGTAGATATGGACTGGAATAAAAGTTCATGTTGTGCTAAGTTATGTGATCTTTGACCATGCACCCAATTTTTATGATAGTTGTGAAACAGACATGGTATGGGTAGCACTGTGTGACTCGGACTGTGTGAGAAATTTATTGACTTGCATATAATAGCTTTTGTGTTCAGTCAATTACTCTATTAGGTACAAATTTTCTTCAAAAATCTTCTGAGATTTCAGCATACAGAAAGATTGCAACTGGAGAAAAATTATCAGGCAACTTTAGAATTTGTACAATAATGGACAAATAGAACAAAAACTGTGACACTTTCACCTTCTGTTTGAAATAACTAATACACATGAGTTATTGAAGAAAAACCGTATCCATTAAAAGACTCTGGGCATTAGAGTCTGTATGGAATTATGCTGATATTTACTAGATATTTTAGAAACAAAAGAAACCCTACAATTTTTCAAAGTCTGCATGATTCTATACAGTAGATTTCTGTAAGGCAAACAGACAGATAGGCAGTCAGCAGGGCAATTAACATCAGTATAAATAAAGTTAGTCAGGAGTGGTTGTTTCCTGTTTTACAAGATAAAATTAAAAAATAATTAAGCTATTCCTTTTGTTATATGTTATAGTGAACTGCTTCATATTAGGATGCATAATAATTTCATAGTGTTACATAAAATGTTTTAACATAATATATCATTTAAAGATCACTTTAGAGGAAAAAAACAATTATGGGACGTGCAGGTTCATGCAACAGTCCCCCAGCTTTGACGTGTGTTTTAATATTAAAATATAGTTACAACTTGAAAATTTGCATATAATACATTCACTTTCAAATTGGATTAATTATGGGTTAATTGACACAACCCAAAAATACTGTATTAGAGAAATAAAAAATAAAAAAACAAAAAAACTACTATATAGGAAAGAGGCTTCTTAGCAAGCACTGGATTTATAAAACTTTCTACTAGTTAGTTACATGTAAATATTTTGTTATGTTTCGACTAATTTTACTTCATAAAAGGATAAAACCCTGATTATTTTAGAAATATTATTGGAAAAGTAATACAGTAAGTGATTCTGAGTGACTCTATTTTGGACATTGACATAAAGCCTTAAAAATAAAATTCCCATTTTGTAATTTAGAAAGAAAAGTTGGGTTTAAACATAAACAGATTGTTTGTAAAAGTATATAAATATTGACAAATGATGGATTGTGAATAGAAGAATATGAATATTGACCAATAATGAAAAACAGAAAGGAATACACCTGAAAAAAATCATGCTAATAAATTTAATATGTGTAATGGGTGGCATGGCAGCACAGCGGTAGTGCTGTTACAGTGCAAAAAAGGAAACAGGTTTCAAGTTTGCATGTTCTCTTTGTTTCTGTGTGGGATGTCTTTGTGTGCTCCAGTTTCCTCCCTAATGCCTAAAGACATGCTGGTTAGGTATGGGCTGGTACCCTGTGCAGGGACTGTTCCTGCCTTGAGACTAAGGTTTGCTGGGCTCGGCTTCAGCTTGCCCATGAGACTGTTCTGGATAGGTAGGCTTCGAAATTTAATGGATGGATAAACAAAATGTAATCCTTAGTACTAATATTGCTCTTTAAGTAAAATGTTATACTGTAATATACCGCAGTTTAACTGTAAATGTACTGTTTCACTTATTTTTACCAGATAAGTATTTTTATCATTTATAAATTTACAGTAAAGCACTTAAAAGAACAAATGTTTATCCGTTCTTGTCACTTACTAAACATACATATAAAATATATACAATTATAATCTCTGATTCAGAAAAAAATTATGATAAATTTTGTTGATTTCAGGGCACTCACAAATTTCCTGTAACGGTGGCGCCATCTATTGTTAGTTTCACATAAAATTTTGATAATCCCACAAAAGCAAAAAAAGGTGTATAATTTTTTTTTCAAATACTGATGTTAGATAGTAAAATGAAAAAATTATTGTCATACCCGGTACTAAAACTAAAACTATTTTTAGAATATAAGCACATAAGAAATGTGTTTGACAAGAACTGGGTATTTATCCCACAATAGGCTTTCAGTTCTTCTTGTTTTATGTGTCACATTTGAAGTATAACATCAAATCATTAAATGAAGGTCATTAACATTATCCTTCAAAACACTGCTAAGTAACAAGTTCTCCATGGAAATTCAGATTTCATCTATTTCTCTTTTATCCTAATTAAAGTAGCAATTGTTAAGAAACATCTGGCTTCAATGTTACACTATCTGTCAAAAGTTTTTAAACACCTCAGTTTTTACAGTTTTTCTTCAAATTTAATCAGTGGAAATGCGATGAATGACCTAATATGGTGAAAAAGTAAGCAGTAAACTGCCAGAAGTTTAAATTTAATGTTTAGGTTAGCAAAAATTGAAAAAAAGGAAATTTCAGAATATAACAAATGGACCTTCTTCAGAGAACAACTAACGGGTTACAACCTACAGATATTCTGCAGGAATTAAGGTAAATTAATCCTTGCAGGTTGAAGCAACAAATTTGCACAAGTGTCCCAACTTTTGTTGATTATTTAAAAACCCTCTTAAAGCAGAAATGGAATGAACTGTGTTATTACACCCTTTTGAAGTACTGCTTGAACAATATTACACTGGCACAGAACAAAGTATTTTAATTCATCGTTTTCTGTGCTCAGGGAAAATCTGTAATTGTCAGCATCATACAGTATCTTGAATCCCTAACTTCCATAAAGGCCAAAAACAATGTTTGCCTCTTGTCAAAACACAGAATTTACCAAAGGCGATAATAACCACAAATGATCTGATTAACAAAATTAAATATTCACTTCAGTCCTAGAATGCTATAATGGAGCTAAAACTTTTTTTTATATATATGTCAGTGTTAATATTGAGATGGCTTTTACACCACATGCTAAATGTTGTACCTCTGCTTTTTCAAATATATTTTCTACTTCTTCTTATCAGAATGTGATTTCCAGTCCACATGTAGTCAATTGGGTGATAAGGTTGTAGTGCAAATAATCACCTCCAAATGTGATGTTATTATCTTCTCCTGAAAACTGACCTGAGTGCAGGAATTCAAGTGCTTTGGGATTTAATTTATGAGTGAGCATGGGGGCGATTGTGATGTTGACTGACTCATGAATTGCAGCAGTAAACTGAAAGCTGCATCCCATCTTCACCAGAGGGCATTATTTGACAATATGCTTTAAAAATAAAAACACAAGTGGAAACATGGAGAAAGCAATGATACAGAGATACAATGTGTCAATGACAATTTTCATAGTTTTATGAAAGCATGAGTAATTATACGGGTCTCCAAAACAGCTGTCTGAGGCTGTGTTGCTTATATTTGATTTCCATGTGAGTATTTGTTTTCATACAGTACATTTTTTATCAGAGTGTCACATAATTATCAGATAAAGCAAATGACTTACAACATTCAGTTTCAAAAATAACTTTAGGACCATTTTTCTATTTGCATGTACTGTATGTATGAGTCAAAAACCAAATGAAAATGAAAATAACATTGTGCTTGACTACTTTTTAAACCTAGTAAAAGCACTTACTCAAACTACAAGGAATAAACTCATACATTAGATTATTACCTCCTGAAGATTAAATATGTTGACTGTATTGCAGAATACTTCTTCTTGAACCATAACCGCATGATTCATCAATCTATAGGACTCTAAAAGATAGTGATGTTTGAATTCTTCATTGTCAGTTTTACTGGCAAGCTTACTGTCAAAAAAAGTAATATAATCAATGATTAAAATGCATTTTTCAAATTACAGTATGTGCTGTACAATTGTCCAGATATTAATTTGTAGTAAGCATATAATATTTATACACATTTTTTCCCTTAGTTGTTCTGATATAGCAGGTTGTTAGAGGATACAGGAATAGCAGTCAGCTTCATACTGGTTACTGTATCTCTCTTTTAATTAAAGTACTCTCCACTCCACCAAATGTTTGGTCGCCATATATACTTAAACACTGTAATTTCTTAGATGATTTATTGGCTTTTGACTGTTGTAAGGAACATGTCAGGCCAGCCGTGCTTATGTTATGACTTCTGTGCAAGTATTTATTAAGTTATTAATTTGTTATTGATATTGAAATTCAGGATTTGTCTGTATACAGATCACACACATCTAATTGTAACACAATTATTAAGTGCAAGCTTTTAGGACTTGCGTGTATTGAAGGTTTTTATAAAGGATTCCTTCAGGCTGAAAAGTAGTTCTAGATGTACAAATCAACCTACCAAATCTTCACTTATATTTGTAGCATTGATGACCAACACATAAATGAGAATAACTATACTAAAAACCATATTACTTACATTTAATTCATAACATCCCCTTTATACTATATAATATATAAAAAACACCTTATGTTATAATTTACTGAGTATAACCTTTCATTATTTTAATTTGTTGCACAGAGTATGCAATACAGCATACTTGTGGATAAATATATTAAGTCAGGTTCAGTCCACATCACAGTTACATACAGCTGTCATGTTTAACAGAGTATGAAGCAACTAAAATGATTAAGAAATGGCAGAATTCTCCAAGGAGAAACATTATCCAAACACCATGAATAAGTGTTTAAAAGAAAGACCTAAAGTACTAATGAATTGTGTATTGTAATACAATTAACTGTTTTAATTCTGCCTGATAATTGGAAAACTGGCATACCGAATATACATGTTTATACAGCATTGATAAAAGATGACTACTGCTTTTCAGTTCAGCTGTCACTTTATAAATTTCAAATGTACTGATAAGGTTAAATGATAAAAATTAGTATAGATCATTGTCATATATCAATGATAAGTTATATACAAAACAATTAACAGAGAAACTGTTTAATCTGGATTAAACATTAAATCATAGTTATATATAATAACATACAGCACAGTAAAAGTAAAAAACTTCATCAGTATGTTACTTTGCACTACCACAATATCAAGTCTTAACTAATTTTTCAATTAACCTGGGTAATAAAACAAACAAAAACAACATACAAAACTTCACAAAATCCTAACATACATGTCAATATTAAATATATATTGTTCTTTAACTCCATGGTCTAAAAACATGCAGATTAGGTGGATTATTATTGCTAAACTGGCTCTAGTGTGTGTGTGTGTGTGTGTGTGAGAGTCCAGGTGTTGTTCTTGCCAATTTTAAATACACTTGATTTAAACATTGTTTCATTTTAAAGGAGGCAAAAATGAAAAATAAAAACAAATAAAAAATAAAACATGAGAAACTGGTTAAGAAATAAACAGGATATATACTGGATGTACTAGTATATATGTAGTAATCCTGGATTACTTACATATGAACTTAACAATTACTAAGAAAATTTATCACTGGGTACATTTTCATAAATTATCTGCAAATCTTTCAGACTGAATTTTTATATTACCCTTTATGCTTAGAAAAGACTTTCTCTAAAACTACTTTTTTCATCCTTCATCCATGTGGGTTATCAGGAAAATGGTATTGTTACTGCTATGTTAAAAAATGTAATCAAATGTACATAGAATAATGACACCATATGAATTAAATATACAGCATAAGTTCTTAACCTATTTTATTCTCAAACATTTTGTGTCGTGTGTTGTCTGTTTTTGGGCTGCATAGAGTCCTGATTCACAATTGTACTCAAAGGAAAAGAGCTGCACATGTTTTGCGGAGTGTTTTGCTTTGGGTCGCCGCAGGCAGTTTAATCAAACGTCATTGCTCTGCTACAATCTGTGTCGGAGACTTTCTAACAGAAATGACCCCATTCCCCTAGGATGATGCACTGGCAGCAATTCTGGGTCTCAAAGACACAAAAAAAGGCAAAACTGGGTTGCAAGAAAAAAAAAAGTTTATGAATTGCAGCAATACAGTTTAAATAGTATCCAAGGAATAACTGCAAATCTAGCAAACACAGATATCCCAAGGTAGCTGAGAGTGCTCTCTGTTGAAGAAATACCTAGTAAATTATAATAAATTATGAAGGAAGAAAACTAAAACATGTTGAGATCCATTTATGATCTCTAGTGTATTTTTTTCTGTATATTGTAGAGTTTCTTTTATTAAACTTTTTGTTTTATGAATACATTGGTTTTGCACCCTGATTCAGGTATTTTCAATCTACACAAGATTTTAATTATGATCCATTATTTTAAAGCTCATTAATATATCAGTTTTTAAACCACAAATTTCAGTTTAGATGTATTCATTAGTCTAAATGCTCA
This sequence comes from Polypterus senegalus, assembly GCF_016835505.1. Classification (NCBI taxonomy): domain Eukaryota; kingdom Metazoa; phylum Chordata; class Cladistia; order Polypteriformes; family Polypteridae; genus Polypterus; species Polypterus senegalus. The sequence continues at coordinate 239,789,608 of NC_053154.1, forward strand.
AGGACTGAGATCTTAGAAAACATTAGAGTTTGTCTTCTACTTTGGCAGAAGAGCAAATGCCAGCAAATAAATATAGCAGTCATGATAAACAGGCATTGAATGTTTTTTTTTAATGACTTTAATTCATTTTCTAAAACATATTTTTTGTTTATTGCTTAAGTATAGGTGGACAAAAAAATCTTATCATAAGTGAAAAAAACATTTACCTTGGTCTTGATTTCAACCATTATGTAAAGAAAAGCAGAAATTTGAACACAAGGTGTTGATTTTTCATAGCCACTGTTGTATGTAATATTACTATTATACACCTTACATATATAGAACATTTCCCATAGTTCACAAATATTCAAAAGGGAACTAAAATAAGCACAGAAAAAGCTCTATAAACAACACTGAATATAAACCAGCATCAAAGGATTAAACATCAAATAAAAGATATATGAAACACAAAGATCTGAGTTTAAATAGCAAGTAATCAACTGAAATAAAATTCAACAAGATGTAGTTTGTTATACAAAATGTCATCAGGAAGGACATGGACAGCAAAGGTGAACTAAAAGAAAGGTTAAGAATATCAAAGTAAGCTAAATGAATTTCTGAACAAATGTATTAAAAGGTGGGTTTTAATACAATGAATTAATTCCACAGATCTGCTTAGGTTCACAGAGGTCACGGAGTCTAAAGGCTCTGTTACCAGTACAGCATAGGTCATCATCAATGGAGTATAGTGAACAGATAGGACTGTAGTAAAGCAGGAGGTTAGTGATGTTGCCTTGTGCAAAGCCAATTAAAGCTTTTGTGTAAGCAACAGGATCTTATACAGGGAGGCAACGAAAATAGAACAAAATAAGTATTAAGTTCTGATGGATGTACATCGAGTGCAGATTTAGAAGCAGCGTTTTGAACCAAATGAAGCTGACAAAATAGATTAGAAAGGGCATCTACAAGTAAAGGCTTAGAAGCCAAGGTGGGCTGTGATGAAATCATGGACAAGCTTCTACTATGAGATGAAGATAAAAATAAGTGTACATGTGATATATTGAGAAGATAAAAATAGGAAACTTTCTTAATGTGAGGCATGCGAGTTTTAAAAGAAGTGGAAGATTCAAAAGTGATGCCATAAAAGGTATGATAAGGAAGTAATTTCAAATGTAATGCTTTACTGTCAATTAACTTGATTTCAGTTTGGTTGCAGCTTGCTTTTAAAGGGTTGTGCTCTGTCCAGCATTACATTTTTTAAAAGGAAAAGTCTTGATCGCCTATGAATCATTACTTTAAACAGACCTCAGTATCATAAAAATGAAAACCCAGTCTTAAGTGTAAATAATATATATGCAGTATAAATATTAAAAAATACAAAAATATGTAATTTGAATGAAAAAAGAATCGACCTACAAAACCAGTCATATTGTACTATTTATTTACAATAGTAGATTTTGGTAATTCCTAATAATATGTAGGAGGAGAACAGGCTTTTCGTCTGGGAGAGAGGATGATTCACACTACCCAGATGGGAGGCCAATGCGATGACACAAATAAACTGGCCAGCAGAGCATTGAAATAAATTTATACTCGGCCATTATGCTTTAACAGATGGAATGATAAAACCTGAGGATCAGGAGTTGTTCTACTGTATGCCCCTTTGGCAGAAAGACCAGGAGAGAGAGTATTTCCAGGGCAGTTTCTGCCCCGTACCGAAAGTGGGCAGCCCCCTTGGTTTTCAGCAGGGCCATGGGTCATAAGCATGGGAGCTCATAGACATTTTCAGGGCCCTATTTGGCCACACTTTGAAAGAACCTTGTTGGGCAACTGGAGTCCCTCCATGTTCCCTATAAAGGAAGCCAGTCACCACCATTCAATGCCCAGTCGGGAGGAAGAGGACAAAGCCTGAGGAGGAGTGGAGGTGAAGGGACTGGCGACAGAGAAGGGACTGTCGTACTGTGTTGTTGATTTGGGAATTGTGCATTGAACTGAAAATAAACTGGGTGTTGTGTTCTTAACATGTGTTCTGCCTGTCTGTGTCAGATTGTGGCAGTTGTACAGGCCCAGGGCTTCACATCCCATACGCTAAATGGCAGTGATCCCTGGGACACCTGGAGGCTGCTTGGGAGTTGGAGTCTGGTAATGCAGCCCTGTCAGGATCCCTGGGCATCGACTAAGAGTGCTATCTGGGGTGGACCTCCCTACTTTTTCTATGGCTAGGAAGTGCTTCCTTGAAGGCAAGGAATAACACCAGAAACATTCCCAGGACCAATTTAAAAGGTGTCTACTGCCTCACAATGGGTAGTCAGAGTCGGGAGGCGGCAGTCAACACTCAATGCAGGTAGAAAAGGAGGAAGAATTGTTAAATTTGTCTTATTAGTATGGCTGATTGATGGAGAAGATTATGAAGAGATGCTTTGTAAGAATAAATATTCATCCATCTATCCATTATCCAACCCACTATATCCTAACTACTGCTGAAGCCAATCCCAGCCAACACAAGGCACAAGGCAGGAAACAAACCCTGGGTAGGGTGCCAGCCCACCGCAGGGTGGGTGCGTGCACATACACACACACAAACCAAGCACACACTAGGGACAATTTAGAATCACCAATGCACCTAACCTGTATGTCTTTGGACTGTGGGAGGAAACCGGAGCACCCGGAGGAAACCCACGCAGACACAGGGAGAACATTCAAACTCCACGCAGGGAGGACCCGGGAAGCAAACCCAGGTCTCCTAACTGTGAGGCAGCAACGCTACCCACTGCACCACCATGCCGCCCGTAAGAATAAATATCTTTTATTTTATTCTAAGAACAAGTGTTATATTATTATGTCTTGGGTTTGGGGCTCAGTGGCACCCCCTTTTGGTTTACATGTTATTTGTAAACTTTAAAGTAACCTTTTATTATTTTCAAATTTTAAAATAAAAACTATTTAGGGATATAAAGATATAACAATCTGCTCTACATGCAAAAAAAAAAATTAACCTGCATTTTTCTAATTCAATTGCATCGTTAAACTTTTGAAATAACTGGTTCCAATGTAACTTTTTTTCAGGTTGTTTAAATTTTTCAATTATTTTGTCTTACCGTAAGGCCATAGCTTGTTCTACAATTGCATCAACTCCTTCCTTCTTGTGTCCACACTGTATAAGTTCCTTGGAAGACTGGCTTAGTCTGTCACATGCTGCCATTATCTTCTCGAGAGAATGAGGGTTTATGTTTTTTTCTGGCAGTTTATGAAGAAAAAGTTGTAACTGCAATGATGCCTTTCTGGAGGATTAAAAGAATACACATGCATGATTTAAGTAATACAAAAACACAACTGAGGTCTTTCTTTCTTTCTTTTACGGAATGTTTTGCTACTTTGTATTTATCCACAAGATGGTGCTAAACTACTGAATGTAATTTCACTCTTTAAGTACAGTAGATCAGTGTTTCCAAACCTCGGTTCTGGGGGCACACTGTGGCTGCAGGTTTTTGTTCCAACCAGCTTCTGTTTTTAATTGGACTCCTGAGCTAATTAAGTGATGTGTTATTTCCCAAGTTCTGTATTTTGGGAACAATATAGAGAAAAGCCAAGCAAAATGACACCTTTTATTGGCTAACTAAAAAGATTACAATATGCAAGCAATCAGATTACATCTTGCCTGAAGAAGGGGCCTGAGTTGCCTCGAAAGCTTGCATATTGTAATCTTTTTAGTTAGCCAATAAAAGGTGTCATTTTGCTTGGCTTTTCTCTACATTCATAATGGCTAACACGATACAACAACCTAGTACTGGGAACAATATAGAAATTAGAACACGAAGTTTGGTAATAAAAAAATATATATATTAAAATGTACCAAACAATTATATAGGAGGAATAATGTTATTTTTTTCTTTTTAATAATATTATTATCTTGATTTTCATCCTATATTTCTAGGTGTTCTAATTGTTTACTTAATCCATTATTTACTAATAAGTGGGTCTGATGCTAAAGTAGTTGCAGCCTTAGATTATTCAGTGTTGTTTGCCAGCGTGTCTGCTCTGCTCATTTTTAATAAGATACAATGAAGGGGAAAAAATGCACAGAGAAAGGGCAAAATATAATGAAATCAGCAAAAGAGAGTTAAGCATTTAAATCTATAGCTAAAGCAGAAATATTTCTAAATGTCTTACAAATGTAAAAATCATGCTGCTGTGCTTTTCTGAATGTAGAATAAAATAAAAATAATACCAGCTAATTAAATGAGATCAGTGCTATCAGGTGTTGTCACTGATTAGGAATCTGGTTGGAACAAAAACCTGCAGCCACAGTGCGCCCCCAGGACCGAGGTTAGGAAACACTGCAGTAGACTATCCCAATTGTTATTGGCAATTATGTTAAACAATAACTGCATTTATTAAAGGTACCCAGATTAACATATTTGAATGAGTTAATATCTGACAAATACAACAAAAATAATTTTTAAAATGTGTTCAACAGAACACTTTCAACATTTAGAAAAAGCAAATGCTACAAACACTGAGTTTAAAATTTATTTTAGAAATTAAGATTAAACATTAACTTTCTTGCTTGTGCAGTGTCCTTTAAAAGTTGTTTTTCTTTGTTAATTTTTCCCTTCATTACTGTTTCCAAATGTTAAAATATCATTATACCTTGCTTCCAGGGATGCAACCATAAATCTACATATAGGAGCTCTGTTGGGTCTCTCTTCCAAAGCAGATTTAAGTATTGAGACGGTATGTTCTAAAACTTTACAAGCCTGCAAAAAAATATATATTATTAAATTAAAATACTTTCTATCCTAATTGTGTGGAATAAGCCACTCCCAAACAAAAAGTCTATTTCAGGGTTGCAGAAGGTCAGCATCTGTCCTGTTAACACAGGGTACAAAAAAGTACCCTGAGAAATACTCTCCCACAAAGAATGAAAATGTGTAAGGTTCATGCAGACAGCAACCTGGCAAAAAATTAGAGCCCAAGAAGCTGGATCAGTAATGTTAATTATTGTATCACTGCACCACATTCAATAAACAAGCAAAATTAAAATTTTCATAAAAAAACCTGAGGTACACGATACTTTTGCAAGAAAAGTGTGCATCTCCATTAATGAAAATAAAAATATGATCATCAGGTTCAAATATATTGTCACTTGTACACAATACAATGAACTTCTTTCTTGTATATCTCCTAGTGACAGTGGTAAACAACAAAAAATGAATACAACAGCATACTGTACATGAAATACAACCTCAGATAAATAGAAATGCTGCATATACAATAAGTGTTTATGACCTGTGAATAATGAATCTAATGATGAGAAATCTAATAGTCGAGGGAGAAAAGTGACGTCTATAAATACAAACTAAATACTAGAAGACTAACTTGGTCAATAAAGCAGCTAAATATAAATAAATGTATGATATGATTATATTGAGATATACATTTTCCAGGTACTCCAGCTTTTCTCCCACATGCCTACAACATGTATGTAAATGTGAGTGTGGGTGTGTGTGAATGTTCCATATAAATTATTGGCATACACATCAAGGTTTTTTCCTGCCTTACACTCAGTGCTGTCAGAATAGGCTCTAACTTTCCACAACTCTGAATTGCATAAACAGTTTTGGCATTATTGTGTTATGTTACAAAAGACAGTGTTCTGTAACTCATACTAGTTAAATCATTTTTGCATTTTTTAGTAAAACGTGTATATCATAAAGCTTTTCTGAATTACCAATATTTCTTTGTTTTCATTGTATCCTTCTGCTATGGCTGTTACTAAACAATGTGTTGTATTAAACCAGAAATATTCATCACCACCAATTTCTCGTGCTTTCTCCAGGAATGCTTTAGCTTGTGCATGTTTTTTTTCACTGTTTGCCAGAAATGCAAAGAGATATAAACATCTGGCCTTAGCAGCTTTGTCTCCCAGTTCCTGCAATGCATACATAAAACCTTTATTTTAAAATGTATATTTTGCACAATAATCCTGCTTGCAAAGCAATAATTTTGACACTTACAAATGAAATATTTTTTAAAAAATCATTAAACTCCAATAACTTATCAGGGTACTAATAGAGGGTAAAATGCTGTCTAATTAATCATGTGAAAGATACTGGTAACTTTCTAAGAATACATAGGCACTTAAATTAAATTAAGATATGCTTTATTTTTATAACTTTACAATTAAAACAGTACTGAGGAATATACAGTACAATGTATATTTTCCAGTTTTCAAATGTTAGAACATTAGAATGTTAGAACGGTAGCTCACACATCTTATATTGTAAGACTGAAAAACTGTTTGCTTATAATTTAATGAAAAACTAGAATAAAGTTAATTTGCTTAGAATTTGAAGCACGTAAGGATAAAGATATATCTAAATATCTCCGTTTCACATCCAGATCCATGTGTACACAAGCAGAGCAGCAGAATTTAGAATTACCTATTATGCCCTGAATTTGTGTCAGCAGAAATAATTCACATGAATATATGGAAAACATGCAATCTTCAGACAGACAACACACAAGGCCAAACTTAAAATGAACTTTATAGAACATCACTTGACACTTGTTCTAGGATATCACCACACCCATCTCATTTTATATTTTACTTACAGTGGAAGCCATGTAAGCCTCTGACAGAAGTAGTCTAGCTGGTTGATATGAACTTGATTTGAGCAACAGTTCGGCCTTATCCATCCATAAGTCTTGAATACATATATCACTCATCCCCTTTCCTGTTACATTCTTATCATTCATCTTTAAATGATTAAAAAGAAAGAACAGAAGCATTAAGTCAGCATTATATCACTGTGCTGTGAAGTGCTGCCCAGCCTGCAAGACATTTCTAGGAGTCAGCGTAGCAAAGGGCCATAGACCAATCCTGCGGAAGAGGCCATCATTAAAAACAGAAACATACTGGCAGATACAGAGCAACACTGCATGAATTTGCGTAAGGACTGGGACCACTGGAGAATGCTAAACCCAATCAGGTATGCTACTCCTGAAATAAAACCTCCAAAGGACCCAAAATCAAAGACAATGCTGCCTTGTAAAAAGGGAGAAACAACTCCACCAAGCCAACAGAGGGCAGGATAATTTAGCAAGGATGCTGCGCTTAGTGTGTGTGTATGTATAGGGTGGAGGTGGAGGTGTGTGAAGGAGACAAGAAAGGACATAATGTACAAGGCTACTACAAGGTAATTCTTTAGGAGAAGTGAGCAGCGTGTAGGGTACCTGAGAGACCCTGTCCACTAAAGGCTAGGCTCAGTAAAGAAGGTCAACTCCATGGACTACTAGAGGATGTTTAAGCAAGGTGTCCTACAAGCTAAAGATGACCATTTCTAATGCTGGTAATGGTCCAAGGATGGAGTGTAAAGGTGTGTAAGGCCAGTTCAACATAAAAAGGTAGGAGGAAAGCTGGAACAAAAGCCAGTGTCGTGAAAGAAAGAGACAGGGAAAGACAAAAGATGTGAGTATGGCACTTGAATACAATGCCTGACTATATTACTCAGAGAAGGCGAATATCTGTAAATACAGACCAAGAGAGTATTTGGATTCTAGTTTTTCAGATGTAATAATAATAATAATACAGTTTATATAGCGCCTTTCCCATGCTCAAGGCACTTCGCAGAGTCAAAACAGCAGGGTATATGTAACATTGGATGCAAATGTTTTCCTGAATGTAATGCATTTGTATTTGTGAGGTATTTTGCTTATGTGTTTAACAATAAATAAACAAAGTGCTTTTTGATATATTTAGTACTTTGATATTACTCAGGTGCAGAGGAATGCTTTCAAACTTTAAATAATATATAACGTATAATAAGTCATGTAACAAATAAAGACAAAATTAGGGTATTTTGCCAAACCTTTAATGATATGTTTTCTGCATCTGTATTCTGTGATTTCTCTTTAGGAGTTTGGGTTTGTTGTTCTTTTTGTACAAAGATATCTTGTCGACACCTACAACAGAAAAATAAAATTATCATAGCCTTGAACATTATCAGAAATAGATACATGAATAAACAAAATTTTCGAAATGGTCACATAATACACATAATAAATGGCACATACTTGATTTGTTCCTCATCATAAATGAAAATTGTTCCAACAATCTTTTCATGATATGCAGCATGCATATTCAAGCCAAGATCTGTAGATACCTGTGCAATTCTGGGGAAAGAAGAAAATAAAAACAATATACTATTAAAAAATATAAAAGGAGGTAAAGCTCATGCCACATAGTAACATAACATACAAAATGCATTTGAAAACTTGTAAAATTCTTCAAGTTACAAAAAATAAGTAAAATAGCAGGTAGACAACACTGAAATCGCCTTTTATCAACTATAGCAGCTTACAATTCAATATAAATCTTGACTTTGCCTAGTCTTCCAACGATATTAATAAGAACAATAATGAACAGTTAATCTTATGAGATTTGATAACTAATATGACCATTTTCATTTTTAGGACTTCACTGTACTATGAGTAAAATTTATAAATGCTTTTTCTCTAGAAATTTCTACCTTTCTGCCAATAGTGGTACAGAAGTGACAGTCTTCAGATAAAGTTTTCAATCTACTAGTCAATCAATGTTTGTATCTTCACCACCAGTCATCTATTGCTCTAGTGATAATTCTTTCTGGATACCTGCACTCAGAAGATGTTCAAGGCTTAGTGATATGGATAGAGACACAGATACAAACCACAGTCATGATGGAGGGATTAAAGACCAGTGTCTTATATAACAGGTAGAAAATTCTTTGTTAGCTGGAGTGATTGTAGTTCAGAGATCCATGACATTGTATATGGAATACCACAAGTATCTAAGGATCTATTCTGGGCCCGCTGTTATTTCAATCTATATGATCCCATTAGGCTAGATAATTTCAAAACACAAAGTGAACTACTACAACTATGCATATGACACATACCTTTACCTTTCTAAAACAACTAATAACCCAATGCACTAAACTCCCTGACCCAATGTCTATCTTGTACTTCTGAAATGTAATTTCCTCAGGCTAAATAAGGAAAAATCTGAAATCTTTGGCATTAGTAAAAATGAAAATAATGAATGCATTAGAAATAAAATCCATCCCTTAGAATTAAAAGGTGGTACGCAAGAAAGTGCCTTTAAAAATTATTATTTGTATTTTTTATTATAGATTTCTAGTGTATTTTAACAACAAACGATCGAAAGTTGTTTTTTATTCCCATTTTTTTTTTTAGCATCAGCTGATCGCAGTTCAGTAGAGTCACTTACCACTAATGAACAAGCCTAGGTATGCAGACCTAGAATATCTCCCTTTACTCAACTCATCAAAAACATGTTATTTGTTCTGTACCTACAGTACAAATAGCTTTTAAAAGTTAATATTTTTACTGTGAGATTTCTGAGACCCTGACAAACCTCCAACTGTGCTGTGTGCCAAAACTCTGTTAACGCAGACAGTGATTGCTTGTCTGCCACTGGTGCAACTACAAGTTCACAGACTCACTGCAAATGCTTCTGTCGCACACTGGTTGTTACAGGGAACATTTAAAACTGGCCGCTGATTTGGCAGTGTGTTCACTTTCTGTTTTCTCACTTGTACATGAAGGCTTTATTTTTTTAATCTGAAAAGGGAGCAACTGTGAGATGGCAAAAGTGTCACTATGTGCGTGCTGGAGTTTTTGAGAGTGCTGAAGAGACAGCTCCCGTTTGGATACCTTTAAGATCACAATAAAACTGATCCGTATTTAGAAAACTGGACTCAACTTCATCCCTCTTGTGCAAGTCTGTGACCCACATATTATTTACGTACAGTGCTTTTATATTGGTTTCGAGTGTATTTTAACAACAAACAACCAAGTTCCTTTTTTTCATGATTTCAGTCAGCTGATCTCGGTAGATTCGCTTATGGCTCTCGCTTCTTACCAATTTTCTCACTAGCCTTTAAAAAACACATGAAAGAGAATCGGTGAGAAACTAGTGAAAAAAGTATTGAGGAACCGTCCCTATGTTTCTCAGTTTGCATGGAAGCATCCGCAAATTCCAAAGTAAAAGCAGGAGACTGCTGTTAGGAAGAAGGAAGCCTAGTCTGACTGAGTAACCCTTTTGCTACTATTAGACTCACCTTGAAAGTCAGGGTGAAATTGAAATGTTACTAGATAAAAAGTTGTTAATTGATGCACTGATTGCAAGATGTTATACTTGTATACACTGTAGCAAGCTCCCAGTTTAATGATTGGTATGCATTCCCGGTAAGTAGGCTGGCTGCTCCTAATGTAAAAATTACCAGATCGTACAATTACATGTCAGGAACCATTCTAATACTTTGACTGCTCTTAACACATACATGAAAAAATAACTACAGAGGACATCTTCATAAAATGGATAAGGTGGGGGCTCATTCACAGCCAGCATTCAAAATATGCAACTGTGCCCAATACCCAAAAGGGTCTCTGTGTTTTATATTCTAAACTTGAACTAGTAAGTTATAATAGGTAATGGTGTCAATAAGGATAAAACAAGGATGCCTGCTTTCTCTTCACACATCTTCTTTCTCACACTCATGCTCTCTATTGCCTTTACCCATTTGCCTTCAGTTATTTGTCACTCAATGTCCTGGCCATAAAGCTGTACATGTTCTCATCCCATCTCTAAGTTACAATGGCTCTTGCAAGGAAAGATATTTTAAATTATAAACGGGTCTAGGAATGACAACCAGTGTTATGAAATAAAGTCTTTACAATACACATGAAACTGATTGGAATAATATTGCAATATCATTTTTTTATTTGATTTGATAAGAAAAAATATTTTGTGATAATATAATGATAACACACTAACCTTAGGTGATAGAGATCTGACCGACTCTTGCTGCCCATAACTTCATGAGCAATTACTTCAGCAAACTGAAGAACAGGCAATGTCAGATGGATTAGTGAAAGCAACTGTAGTTCTTTCACCAGCTGATCCAGGTAATATAAGCTCTGCATCTTTTTTATAAAGAAAAAAGACATTGCCCACATTAATAATACTATTACTATTAATAACAATAATGAAAATAGATTTTCATATCACATAAAACTTTTAAAGTCAGAAATTCATTTTTTAGACTTTACCTTCAAAACACACAATTTCATCTTTTTTTAAATTAAAGGTATAGCCTACCGGTTTTGTGATGGTTTTATTATTGATAGTCGATACATTGCCGTCATGTTTAAAAACTTCTCTAATTTCATCAGGGCAATCATAGCCAGCCCATTCCTCTGGAGTTGCAGGTAAAACATCCAATGGCCCTTTCCGTTTTGGTTTCTCTTTAACCACTGGTGTGGGAGGCTAAAAACAACCGCATGTAATGTAAGACATCTGCTTGAAGAAGTATGTACAAAAACTTATTTAAAACTGGCAGAAAATATAAATGTTTAATGAATAACAGTATAAAGGTTATAAAAAAATACAACTAAAACAAATATTTGTAAAAATGCTGATTGAATCCATGCATTTAAAATGCAAAGTATTGTAATAAAGCTTGATGACAAACAAGTGTTGACGATCTAACAATCTTTTTAAACTGCTACTGACTTTTATATGATTGCTTGATTTGCAATACCACATCACCTGACAGCAACACACAGAACCAGAATAACTCATTTCCTTAGGATGTAGAAACTTAAGGGGAAATAAAAATCCATCCCTTGACACAGGCCAGTTGTGACTAGGAGTTAACAGGAGGCAATAATATACAGTAATCTTTTGGCACTGGAATTGTCCATGTGATTCCAAAACTGATGAGGACTGTACAATATCATGTGAACTTTATCATGCAATGGTATTTAAATCTCAGTTACTTACTACTGTGTATTATGATGTGAGCTATTTGTAATGTAAAAGGTACTTAACCCAACTGTTTCATTGACTTAATACTGTTGTTGACTCAGGTAGATTAGTAAACTGATAGAAGAATAAAGAATGAGAATGTAATGATGAAACCATCTTCTGGTACAGGGGCTAGTAGTAAAGCCTCCTGGTTTCAAATTCCATATCCAGTTGCGGTCTATATGGAATTTGCATGTTCTCCCTGTTGTTTTCCATTGGAAACTCCAGACTACTTTCTACATTCCAAAGATGTACATGTTAGGTTAACTAGTGATTTGAAATTGCTCCTTAGTGAGTGAGTGTGGGCATATTTGTGCCTTGAATCCACTTCTGTGATGGACACCAGCTGATTGTGATCCTAAACTGGATCACGTTTTTTATGCTGTTCTGATTATTATACAATATCTCCTAGACTTAAGATAAGGTGTTTCCCTCTGATTCTTAATTTTGTACTTCCTACCTGGCAATTCCCAGGAAAGTGCAGCTTAATCTTTCTGCAGACTGCTCCTTGGTACAGAAATTGCACAGGACAGTGTGCTCAGCGCCATATTGTACACTCTGTTCACCTATGACAATGTGACCAGACAAAGCTCTGGTTCCATCATTACAACTCCATTGTGTATGTTACTGACAACAAAAAGACACTCAATAAGAAGAGATTTATTTTCTGTCACAGTGGTATCAGCAAATAAAACTCTCCATTACTGTCAGCAAAATCAAAGAGGTTGTCATATATCTAAGGAAATGAAAGGCAGACCACTTTCCCATTAATTTCAAAGAGGAGAGTGTAGAGGGGGTTAGCAGTTTTAAATTTCTTAGAGTCACCATCACTGATGATCTGAAGTGGTTTTTAAAATTTATTTTCAAGTATCTCTCCTCTTGCCAAATTTGAATTTCAGACTTTCAAGGGAGTTAAAAGCTTTACGTTGGGTATTCCATGTATTTTGTACCAATTTTAAAACAAATTCTGATGAAGGAGCAGAAGTTATTTTAAAATGAATTGACATATTTGCTGCAAATATAATGCATCACTATGGGTCCAGAGTTTTCAGCTGCAGTATACAAATTTAAAATACATTTCCACACTTATTGAATATAAGCTATGATGAATAAAATAACACAGATGCTTACATGATATTATAAAATATAAAAATTTGTTTTCATTAATAAAAAATTCTGAAATATAAAAAGAAATGGTGTAAAAGTAATATTTATTTATCTTACTTCTTTTGATTTTTTTCCTTTCTGTTTTGACTTTGGTGTTGCAGCCGGTGTTGCTGGAGAAGGGGCTGACTGATTTTTCATTAACTCCTTAACAAGTACTCCACCAGATGCTAAAGATACCTGTTAGGAAATTAGAATTAAACAATTTATCATTATGAGTAGTATCAACAACAAGATAACAACATTTTTATTAATGAATATTTTTACTTGATGTAACCTCATAAAAAAGTTTTAGAATTAGCACACTATAAATTGTGATATGTATTCAACAGAAGCCTTTAAAAATACAGAACTGAAAAAAATGACACAAGTAAAGCCTTAGAACATGAAATATATCATATAATGCTTATTAACTTTCAATCTGCTTTTCCAGGTGAGGAATGCATTGCCAATAGGTTGAGAAATGCCAACTTAGACTTCACTATCCTGAGTACGAGTCTCTACCACCTCATTAAAGATTTCAAGAAACTATGGAGGCAGGCTGAGAAAAGACCCCACAGCACATCCTGAGAACTTCCACCAGAAAATCCCAATGGCAGTTCTTATTAGGGGGTGAAAACGCCTCAGCTGACTCATCTAAAAGGAAAGTGAACCCATTGTGAGCTCTTTGTGGCCACTTAATACCCACAATCTCCTTTTTATGAGTTGCTTACGCAAGCTACAGCAAGCTCTCTACTATTTACAAAAAAATACATTTAAAGCCTTTTTTAATCAATTCTTTATTAACAATATGCTTCATAAAACATCTAGAATATTCTATTTATGGAGTTTTTTCTAGCTTTTCCAAGACATAAATAATGTATACTCTGTTTGTCTTTAACCTTAATTAAACTATGGCTCTGTTGGTTTTCCAAGAAGACAAGATGAATGATTACCTGCCAGATTCGCATTACATATGCGTAGGCTATAAGACAATTCTGCTGATGTTGACTGGAACCACTGCCTAAAATAATAGCCAGTAATGTATGTGCTCTAATGAGGGTTTCAAGCTGTTTTATGTTTTTTAAGTCTGAAAGTGACAGGTTTGTTGTTGTAACTTGCACTCCGATTTCAATCCCCAAATTATCTGGAGTGGCAATGTCATAATCAATCTTCTTCACTGCAGAATTAAAAAGAAAAAGTATTATATATATATATATAATATATATCCACCTCCACTCCTCTCCTCCGAGCTCTGTCCTCTTCCACTCGTCTCCAGCCATTGTATGAATGGAGGCAGCCCCTTTTATAATTCCCCGGATGTGCTCCAGGTGTTTCCTGGCAATCTTCCACCGACATGCCCCAGTGTGGCAGAAGTGCCAGCTGCATCCCAGGAGGCACTCCGGGTGTCCCTGCTCCTCTTCCCCCCAGCACTTCTGGGTGTGGCAGAAGTGCTGAGGTCCAGTGCTCTCTAGGCATTGGGTCAGCCCCTGGTGGTGACCATGGGCCTCTACAGGGCTGAGCTTCAATGCTCTCTACCCGTGGTCCCCAAAGCAGCCAGGGCGGTAACTCCCTCGTGGTCTGGAGGAGGTGCAAGTCCTCCTCCGGTCCTCCTGGGCATCCTGGCTTGGTACCACCCCCAGCCGCATGCTACTATATATATATTCATAATAAATGAAATTCTTAATAACAAGGAACAACTACACCAAGTGCCAGTTCACAAGTAAATGAGTCAGTGATACATCTTTATCTTTAATTAAATAGTAATTCTAAAAACAACAAATAACTAAATGTGGGAAAAGGTCCACACTTAGACTTAATTCTTCAGGGAAGCACAGTTATTTTCAGAGAACCTTCAATGACAGGCAGGTCTTTAAATAACAAATATTCACATAGTAACTGTTTCTGAATAAGCTATCTGCAGAACAGACAGTTTAGACAATTTAAGCCATTTCTGAAAATGTAATTTTAACTATTTACATATTAGATACATAGTGCTAGCCTTCTTTAAATATTTTGTTTTGAGAATAAATCAAATTTTAACATCTTTTTATAGAAGTTTAACCATTACAATTTGATTTTGTTCAAAAGCTAATGCTAACTGACACATCTCCTGTGTCTTGCATCTGTGACATGCAAACACATGGTTACACATTTTCTTTCAGGTGCTGCGGTTTCCTCCTACTGTCCAAAAACATGTAAGTTAGGTGAACAGCTGACGCTAATTGGCCCTAGTATATGTTTGATGTACGTATGTGTGTGTGTATATTGTAAGAAGTGGACTCTAGGGGTCACTGTTGACCCCCTTTAACCCTAACAAATAGACACAGAAACACAGGTTAACATCATCAAGAAGTTACTTTTTATTCTTCTTGTTCAGTGCCCCAAGCACCACAGTCATAAATAAATAAGCACAATTCTCTCTCTTTCTTTCTCCACCACACCTCCCAGCAAGCTTTGTCCAACTCCACCCGACTCTGGCTCACTTGCTGGGTCTCTAGCAGTCCTTTATATAGTCTTTGACCCAGAAATACTTCTCCTCTTCTGTTCACGTGACTTGCCAGCACTTCCGGGTCAGCAAAGAACTGGCTTTTTTCTTCAGCATGGAAGTACTTCGGGGCTTCCATCCTTGTGACTTGGGAGAGTACTTCCGGACTATGGAGGAGACATGGCTCCTCTGTTCCTTTCAAAGCTCCCCTTTGACGGCACCCAAAGTACCCAACAGGGCTGAGACACCAAACTCCAAGTCCCAGTATGCCCTGCGGGGATCCGGGACACCTTTACTCTCCAGGGGAGCTGCCATTTAGTGTTTTGGAGACAGTGTCCTGGAAAAACTGCTTTCCCATCCTTCCATTTCAGGGGCATCCCGACCGGGTTGAGCAGACAGTCATCTCTTACGTTATGTATGTTCACCCTGCAATAGGCTAGCGCCCTACCCAGGGTTTGTTATTGCACTGTGCCCTATGCTAGCTGGGATAAGCTTTAGCCTCCCAGACCCCTGATCTGGATTAAGCAGGTTAGAAAATTACACAACATTATTTTTTTTTTCTTTCAGGTGATTGTCCTGAACTATTTATCATTTTCACTAAAACTAAATTTGCTAATGTAATTTATAGACAAATAAGTAGCTAATATATCATGCTACACCACTTGGGCATGTGGTAAAAGGCAAATTCAGATAAAATAGCTAAAAGAAGCACAATAAAGATAGGCGTGAAAGAAAAGAAATGAATCATAAACCGTCAAAGGTTCAGGTATTTGTTACTTTTAAAGACAAGTCATTTGTGGACATTTTCTTTTGTTACAATGAACTTAATATTTACAAGGGAGATTACAACTACAGTACTGTGAAACTATGCAAATATTTAGTTGAAATAAACATACCACAGTTCAGTTTATTTTTTAAGTTTGTGTTTGTTTATGTTAAACCTCTGTTCCCAATTTTGCTTTAGAAAGTGAATACTTACTCCTGAGGCAGGAAGAGGTGAACTACTGTACAATAACATTATTTATCATGGCTAATCTCTGCTTTAATTTATGTACACATATCACCTAAGAAATACCTTATTTATTTTCTGACTAAAACTACTTTGATTTTAGGAACAATCATTAATAAATGTTTTTGGCAGGTGAAGAATGCTTGATGGACATTTGCGACCTTAAAGTTAGCTATGTAAGGAAAATGGCAAATCTTCATAGTGCTTTAGTACAATAATCTTAACAACTTTACTGCACCTTCAGTTCGAATGTTCAGTTCAAAAAACAGCAGCATTCATTCAGTAAATAAAAATTTTCAAAGCTAACTCTTCACTTAATTTAAATATTTTATCACCACTTTTTATAATGAAAGGATTATGTGCTACATACATGGTTTGGTGGAGTTTGAGTTTTCATTGGATTCATTTGTTTCTTTTTTTGAAGGTAACTTGCTACTTGTCCGAGGTTTTGCTATTTCTGTATCATCTTAGAAGCAATAGAAGGTACAAAAAGAGTGTTAATCCATTGATATGCAATTAATAAGATAGATACATGATGAGAACTAATACTTTCAAGTATGGACAATAAAATTTTTATTACCATAGTTAAAATTGACAGTGTCCTGCTTGTAGAGCATGTTTAATTTATGTGCAGTTGAATTTTTGCAGAGTATGTAATATATTTCAATTTTTCAAGGAAGACAGAAGATTCCAGACAAGGTTGTTATACTTAAAACTAAATTAAACAGTAAAATTATTTAAAACCATCATATTCTTACATAGGGGTGGCACGGTGGCGCAGTGGTAGCACTGCTGCCTCGCAGTTAGGAGACTCGAGTTCGCTTTCCGGGTCCTCCCTGCATGGAGTTTGCATGTTCTCCCCGTGTCTGCGTGGGTTTCCTCCCACAGTCCAAAGACATGCAGGTTAGGTGGACTGGCGATTCTAAATTGGCCCTAGTGTGTGCTTGGTGTTTGTGTGTGTCCTGCGGTGGGTTGGTGCCCTGCCCAGGATTGGTTCCTGCCTTGTGCCCTGTGTTGGCTGGGATTGGCTCCAGCAGACCCCAGTGACCCTGTTTTCGGATTCAACGGGTTGGAAAATGGATGGATATTCTTACATAAGTTTAAAAAACTTTTATTCAAATTATTGGAAAACCTGTTAAACATGTGCATTGGAGGACTCCCTCACCAGCTCTGTTGAGGTGTCTAAGAGCCCACCGAGGCAAAGGGTGGTGCTGTCTCTAACACTGTCTTCTGTTTCTTCCCCTACAGTGCCTGAGAAGCCACCTTTTGAGGGCAAGTAGCTCCACTACTTCTGGTTCCGCTGACATAAAATCCAAGCATCCCTGAAGAAGCCATAACTTTTGGCCCGAGCAAGCTGCAGGACGGAGCTTCGTCAAAATCAGACCGGCTGACAACCTTTGTGATTCCACTTAAAGGAACCACTACCAAGACGTGCTACTTTCTACATTCTTTTGTGTCTTATTTTTTTCTCATCCACGGATGAATAAAAGAGCTGACCCCGTTGATTTCCCAAATTTCTCATTTGTCTAGTCTGTCCTTACCACAGCCAACCACAGGCTTTAATATTCAAGGAGATATGTAAACTGACATCCTCAGTAAAGTTTTCTCTCGCTAATTCATTCCATGGTGTTTATCCAAATTGTGAAAGGCACCATATCATATCATACTCATACTTTAGCTTAATTATCACCAATGGCATTAAAATTCAGTATATTATTAACTCTCTTGCTAAAGAAACTATTACAGATCATTATACGTTTACCCTTAATCTGCATATTCCCTTGGCAATAACTACTTACGGGTAAGTTATAACCGAAATTACATATTTATAAAATAATTGTATCTTAAGATTTATTGACATTTTAAACATTTTAGACTTGATCTCACCATACAACTTCTACTTATATCTGAAAAAGGTATTAGCTACAGTAAATCTACTCCTCACAAAACAAACTTAATCTCAGTTTAATGAGAACAAATGCTATCTTAAATCATAAAGTTGTAAATTAGAACATAAACTGAGAGGAATAAGATAAAGCATTTTCACAACCTCTATGAGGTTATCAGACATCTGTCTAAAAAGCAGACTCTGTTTGCTTTTCTACGTTGAATAATAAAAATATTAACACATTCACAAATAAGTGACCTAAAATGACTGAAATAATTCTATTAGGAATTGGGAAACTTGTTTAGGCAGATCTGAAAATTTTTTGCGCTGCAGTTATTTTTTTAGGACATGAGAGTTTTAGATATTGGAAGCTTAATTATCGAGCTTTGTTTCTAAATAAAAGTCTGAATTATGTTTGTTTGCCTGAGAAAGATAAAAATTTTTCTTTTTTAAATTTTAAGTGTACCACATTACCATTTTAGAAGCTACAACCAGTGGTTTACAAGGCCTTAAATAATCTCACTCTGTCCTATATTTTGGAATGTCTGTCACCTTACACTCCAAATTGTAACCTTAGATCTTTGAATGAGTGTCTTTACAATTCCAAGAGCTAAACTTAAAAGAAACCTTCTGCTGTTATGCATCTAAAATCTGGAATAGTTTAATGATAGAAATTTATCAGGCTAAAACTGTGGAGCATTTTAAAGAATTGCAAAAAACCCATTATTTTAACATGGCTTTCTCACAGATACATCACAGCTCCACAATCCATACTAATCCCTACTATTCTCTGCTGTGCTTTTTCCATTTTTTTGTGGTGGCGATCTGCACCACCACCACCTAATTAAAGTACCATATAGTACCCCAGAGGTCCACATGACCATCATCATCAAATTCTTTTTTGTGAAGCATGAAAACCATGAGGACTGATTTAGGCCTTGGCGCCCCTGCTGGTTTTGCTTTTTTCTGCAGACCATCTGGATATTTTTTTTTTGTTTTTTCTGTCCTCATAGCCATTTGACCTTACTTTATTCTTTGTTACTTAGTATTACTTATCTTATTTTTATTTCATACAAACATTTTCATCTTCATCTTGTAAAGCACTCTGAGCTACATCATTTGTATGAAAATGTGGTATATATATAATTGTTGTTTTTAATAACACTTTTTTCTAATTTTAGCAGTAATTACTTTATAAATTTATTTAATAAAAATGTGACCATTTTGCATAACCATATTGTTTACAGCGTCTGTGTTTTTGCTGCAGCTCATGCAACAAATAGTTTTTATGGCAGAATGTGTCACTGTTCCCCACTTAGTTAAGATGGTAGAGTGGTTTGCATTGTATTCAAGATTTATATATTTGAGTTTATAAATAAACACTTGTAAAAAATAATTTTGGTTAGCCTTTGATTGTTTAGGTCCACTTATTTTGACTACATCTTTTCTGGCAATTGTTTCTTTTGTTATCCTTGTACCTAACACCTGGAATCTTCTTTTACTATAGATTTTATGTGTTTCTTTAGTTATTCATCTGCTGTTCACTTATTGCAAGACAAAACCTTTTCAGATCTCCTCTCAGAAATCATTACAGCAGGATCTTGAAAAGATACTTCATTTATTTGTCTCAAACACTTGTTCACTTACCCCTATACAGTTAATTCAAAATATAGCAGTAAAGATTATAACTATAACCAAAACGTATAACTATATAACTCTATAACTGAAGTTTTTCACACAGACACTGGATTCCAACTGA
This sequence comes from Polypterus senegalus, assembly GCF_016835505.1. Lineage (NCBI taxonomy): Eukaryota > Metazoa > Chordata > Cladistia > Polypteriformes > Polypteridae > Polypterus > Polypterus senegalus. Next base: position 239,809,746 of record NC_053154.1, read on the forward strand.
CTTTAAAGCTGATTTTAAAATCATTCTTCTCATATATAAAGTTATAAATAGTTTAGCCTTAACTTACATACATCATTAGTGCCTATAGCACAAGGCATGTATCATGATTTAAAAATGCACAGGTTTATTTAGATATAAGAGAATAAATAGTGTAGTACAGAAAACATTTAGCTATTGAGTACATAACTCTAAAATGATCTTTCAACCCAGTAAAGCAATACTTTGAATAAGAGTAATAAGAGTGACTTTGCAGTGTACCAATATTAAATAAACTCCATCAGTCTTAACATTTAAATGAAGAATGAAGAATATTGTATTCTCTGCTGCTTAGGTGATTTCATACTGTTCTTAAATTTTGCTTTATACTTGTGCCATTACTTTATCTTTTACATTTTCTTTCTCTTCTCAGTATTTGTGGTACCATTTAGTCTGTCTTAAATTTGACGAGCTGTCAAATCAGTTTTTAGATGTATTTTCTGTCCAAGTGAAATTGTCATTTACTTATGGAATGACCTTTTTTAGATTGCAGCTGAACTAGAAAAATTGGAATTTGGAACTAAAACCACTCATTGACAAATCTGCAAAAGAAGGGAGCTGCAATCATGTACAAGAATCTCAAAGAAATATTTCCAATATCCTGTGGAATTTGTACCACAAAGAACTGAGGCTGTTTTGAGGGCAAAACGATTTTGTATTAGTATAGTGTTCATAATAATTTGCTCACAGAATGTATATAAATATTTGAATATGTTGCATTATGTTTCTCTGTTTATGATTTGTGCTTCTTTGCAATTCTTTTTATTCATGCTGTATTTGTAATTTTATTTATTTATTTTATTTATTTGTAATTGTATTTACTTATCTTGGCAGTGACATTCATTTCTCTGGTGACTCTTCCTGTGAAGGATACGAAGAGCATGGGGGGTCACAAGGTCGCTGGAAAGGGGTGTGTGGCGCTCCCGATATCTATGCAAAAGGACGAAGGTGCTTCCTGTCTTACTATATGGTTGTGAGACATGGACATTATCCAGTGACCTGAGACAAAGACTAGACTCCTTTGGTATTGAGTCTCTCCAGAAAATCCTTGGGTACCGTTGGTTTGACTTTGTGTTGAATGAATGGTTGCTCATGGAGTCCTGAATGAGGCACATTACCTACATTATGAGGGAGCGTCAGTTACGGCACTACGGCCATGTGGCGCGTTTCCCTGATGGTGATCTGGCTCATAAGATCCTCATTGTTGGGGACCCGAGTGGCTGGACCAGGCGAAGGGGTCGCCGACATAACACCTGGCTGCGGCAGATAGAGGGTCATTTCCGGAAGGTAGGACTGTCTGCCCTGGGGGTTGCCAACCGGGATCCCGAGCTGTATCGACGTGTAGTGGGTGTGACAATTCACTGTACCAGTACATGCTCCCCAACTCGACTTGACTTGTATTTGTAATTATTACATACTGCACTGTGGATGTATCTAAATGAAGAAACTGAACTGAATTATCATTTATACTACCTACTATTAATAAGAATAACAGTAAATTATTATTTATGTGACACATGCCTTTGCCCAGCAAAACATTACAATGTAGATCAGAATACATTAAAATCATTTTCAGGTACATGTGTAAATGTTTTCATATAATACCATTGTTTTTTTCCTGTTCCCCTGGTCTCAGGTGAAGAAGAACGTCAATTGCCCATTCAATTATGTTCAAAGAATTTGACACTGGAAACTGATTTGAATACAGCCATTCACCAAATAAAAGTAGGAATTCAACCTTCTGCCAGTCATATTCTGATTGCTGAAAGAAAAAAGATTTTTGTATCAACTTGTCAGTATTAAACTATTTGTCAGAAAAATACCAGGTTTCGGTAATTTGGATCATATTAGGTTAGATTAGATTATTCAATAATAGCAAAATACCCGGGCTTCGCAGCGGAGAAGTAGTATGTTATGAAAAAAAAGGTAACATTTTAAAAACAACGTAATATGATTGTCAATGTAATTGTCGTAGGCTTATTTTAGTATTGAGAATGATGAGTATGATTGTAAATGTTGTGTTTGACAAATACACACTTTTAGGATGTAAGGATCTCTTTGTAAACAACGCTTGCAGTTCTGCCCTCAGGCTGTAAAATTCTGCTGAGCTTACTCTTGAGCATGCAACGTACAGTTGGCCATGTGAGAAGCAATCTTGTGTCAAGTTAATGCCGAACTTTTTTAGTCTGGCCCTCTGACTCATTTATTATCATAGCGAAGCAGACCCTTACTGGAAATTGGAGGCGTTTGAATTGGAATGGGAGGTCAGAGGGTATGAGAGGGATGCGAGGAATAAATACAGTCTTCTCTGAGCCTGTTTCAGTGAAGACAGTTGCCTCAATGAGGTTCTTGTGCAGAGATTCGATCTAAAGCCTGGTGCCATTACAAAGTTTTGGTGGTTGTAAGTTTTGTAGTAAAGCGGTGGAGTAAACAAAAAGGCAGGAGTCACCAGCAGGCAGACGTGAAGCAAGGTGAACAATAACAGGCTTGAAGCGGTGGAGTAAAGAAGAAGGGAGCACGAACAGCTGAGGACAGGAAGGATGCGAGTGAGGAGGCACATGAGCACAGGATGTCGTTAATGTATATAGGCAAGGAGCCAACCACGTGGTAGGTGTGTGGACAGCGGCTGCGTGGAAAAAGGAAGGGGGACCGGGAGTGGCCCTTGTGTGTGAAATAAATCCTCTTTTAATGGAAATAAGGAATGAAACCACCAAAAGGAGAGCTCAGTTCCTAAACCTCCTTATGGCAAAATGGTGAGAACCGCCAAAAAAGAAGACGTTATTTGCAAAAGTTCATTACAGGGCACAACACCAAATGAAACATACTTAACGTTTGTAAGTACAGTGTAAAGGATGAGCATGGGAAAACTGGAAGTAGCAGAAATAGTAAGGAAGGGTTTCCCCTATCTATATATACAGCTTAGGGGGTACAGCCGTTTCCCCCCATTGGGTGTTGTAATAGGACATGAAGCATACCTAACTTTTATAAGTACACTGCAAGGAATGAGCACGCAAAATTTCAGCTTCCCACATATATGGAAAGTGGGAGAATTAGTGATGAGTCAGTGAGGGCTTTGCCTTTTACATGTGTAGATAGCAAAATACCCGCGCTTCGCAGCGAAGAAGTAGTGTGTTAAAGAAGTTATGAAAAAGAAAAGGAAAGCAAGGAAGACTCTGTGATAAGGACGGTTGGGTGCACGTAGAAGGGGTGCCTGCTAACCTAAAAGGGATATTCGGAGCTGATGGCTTTACTTGTCTGTTGTGGAGCGGGCATCGGCCATGGATGGACGCTAATGGCGAGTCACCGGGGTGAGGCGGACTTCATTCTTCAATAAAGAAACTGTTGCCGAGCCAGTGAGAGCTTCTTTACATGTAAATTAAGTAAACGTGTCCACGGTGCACATCAGGATTGGTCGCTGAATTCACTGCAGACTTCCCAGCCCGTGTGATTATAAACTTTTAAAAGAAAGTTCAGATAAAGGACTGGGGAACATGTGGGGATTGTGTGTGTCTGGGTGTCTAATTTATATGTGTATATAGTTGTAATATAGGTTAAGTACATGTGAATATATTTGCGCCGTTTATAAATAAGATATTTTTTCCGTTTCTTTACCTTGCTTTCTTTCTTTCCTGCTTTCTTGCATTGTTTCGTTTTTGGCAGCGTTTCTATGAAGTTGTGGATTTGCCTGCGAGTATTTAGTGACAGCGTGTCTATTAACTTGTGGATTTTTCTGCAAGTATTTAGCAACAGCGAGACAAAGTTGTTTCCATCTAGCTGCATCCGAAAATGTACCACAACATCTGACACGCCTCCTTTTTACTGTTTCCTCACAGCTTGGAGTGCTGCTGGTGAATGGCCTTATATGGGCAGGCAGTCAATTACATGGGAGGCGTGGGGATGGAGGAAGCAATATAGGCAGGCAGCCAACTACGAGAGAGACGTGGTGATGGAGGATGCAACTCCGCCTCACACGGCGACCGAGCTGCAGGCTATGGTCGTATATATGTACGTAAGTAGTATTCAGTTATGACCGTTACATGTAGAATTTCGAAATGAAACCTGCTTAACTTTTGTAAGTAACCTGTAAGGAATGAGCCTGCCAAATTTCAGCCTTCTAACTACATGGGAAGTTGGAGAATTAGTGATGAGGGAGTCAGTGAGTCAGTGAGTCAGTCAGTCAGTGATCAGTGATCAGCGATACATTAATGTATAGATCAATGCATGTAATATCCACACAGGTTGACTTCAGGTTTTGTATTTTTGAGACAACCTGAAGTGTGCTTGAATATATGACGAGCTTTTGAGTTAAGGTTGTCACAAACTAAGATTTAGAAGATAACTGTGTAAATGTAGTACATGTATAGTGTTAATGAATCAACATTTTGATTCAGCAAAAACTTATGACTAGTTATAATACTGTATATCAAGTGTCAGTTCTTTTGAGTGACAGCTACAATGCTGGGGGGTTGAATTCATGGGTGAAACACAAAGGCTGATGTAGAAGTCATGTTAACAAATTAAGTTAAGTCACAAGGATGACAAGTATACTACTATACTAAATGGTGAAAATGCATGAGTATAAGTTACAACAGAAATAGATTTAGTGAATGTTTTTGAAAAATCCTAAGAAATAACAGTCAAATGACACTAAACTTCATTACATATAATATTAATTTTAAAACTTTTTCTACATCATAATATGAATAATTACATTCATTGCAGGCAGTAGCTGACTAACCTTTAATGATCCAATTGCATTTTGGTAACATGATAATTTGTCTGCCGTTTCCTTTGAACAATCCGCCAGTCTGGACCACATGTAAGAGATGTAATCTTCCGTTTCATTTCTTAACTTCTGCATATCCATCATTGTATTTTGTCCAAGTCTAGCTTTCACAATAGCTCTGTGCTTAAACAGGAATCTAAAAGTATATACAAAGCCAAATGACAGAGACATTCAGGTAATACTAAAACTGTACTGCATGTTCATCACTTATTTAAAATAAGTGCAGGATGTTAACAGTATTACATTAAAATTGATATTAAACCAATCCATAAAAAGGGAAGCAGAAGCTAAAAAGAAATTTAATGCAGCTCTGCATACTCACAATCTGTGTTTTGTTCGGGGCATTTGCCAGATTGCTTCATCTAGAACATTCAACCCTGCTTCCCAGTCATTGTTATCAGCATATGTAAAAAACAGGAGTGCATACATAGCTGTTCTCAAAGTGAGATCCTCTTCTGGATTTCCAATACCTGCACAGTAGATGCAATAATTGTACTGAATAGCGCATAAAAAGAGAGATCTTAATTACGCTGGAAATATCAGATCTACAAATATTAATACAGGGCATAAGGCTGCATGTTTAATTTATTTAATTACATCATAATTGTATTTTACTTGTTACTGAAGGTCCAGTTTGTCTGAAAACAGGTGTTGCAGAAAGTTCAGATGATGGTCTTGGAACAACTGTTAATAATTCTCCTTCATCCTGTTTTAAAGAAACAAATATAAACTTTTATTAATAAGATTGAAAAACATACTTTGCAAATAATTTTTCAAGAAATATATACATGAGTTTTCTCCAGGTGTTCCAGTCTCCTTCCACAGATCAAAAAAATGCAGGGTTAGATGGATTGGCGAAGCTAAATTAGCGTGATGTGTGCATGTGTGTGAATGTGTTTCCCTGCGATGGACTGGCATGCTTGTTAGGATCAGCTTCAGCACCCTGCGACAATGCTCAGGATTAAGTGGGCTTAGAAAATGGTATGGTATGGTATATGGCTAAAATGGAAAAGAATTCAAACACATAAAAAAGAATTTATAACTAGTACGTGGATAAAATAAAGTAATATATCATAGTCTGCTGATTACAACACATAATAATGTAATAACAAGGTGGGGGGTAATCATTTTTAATTGATATAATGTTATTTGGATTTCACCTTTATGTAAGTTCATAATTCTATGATATTATCATTATAACAACAAATCTTGACATAGTTAACTGTCTAGTATGACAAATGAAAGTATGCAAAACACAATACATTTCATAAAAGCATATTGTGTTGCACATGTATGAATGGTGAGTCCCTTACATTGTATGTACTTATTTCAGGGCAGCAAATGGGTGTAATGATGGGGTGGAACACTTTTAAATAATCAACATTTTCCTCTGTAAAATGGAAGAACAGTGATTAGAAGAAGCGTAACGTCATTCCCTCCTATAGTTCCCCTGCCCAACCAGAATAAAAGCCATTGGCAAATCCCAGGAGCCAACACTTACGACTTGTGTTAATCAGCAAAATTCACATTTCCACAGTAGATACAGTGCATCCGGAAAGTATTCACAGCGCATCACTTTTTCCACATTTTGTTATGTTATAGCCTTATTCCAAAATGGATTCAATTCATTTTTTTCCTCAGAATTCTACACACAACACCCCATAATGACAATGTGAAAAAAGTTTACTTGAGGTTTTTGCAAATTTATTAAAAATAAAAAAACTGAGAAATCCCATGTACATAAGTATTCAAAGCCTTTGCTCAATACTTTGTCGATGCACCTTTGGCAGCAATTACAGCTTTAAGTCTTTTTGAATATGATGCCACAAGCTTGGCACACCTATCCTTGGCTAGTTTCTCCCATTCCTCTTTGCAGCACCTCTCAAGCTCCATCAGGTTGGATGGGAAGCGTTGGTGCACAGCCATTTTAAGATCTCTCCAGAGCTGTTCAATCAGATTCAAGTCTGGGCTCTGGCTGGGCCACTCAAGGACATTCACAGAGATGTCCTGAAGCCACTCCTTTGATATCTTAGCTGTGTGCTTAGGGTCATTGTCCTGCTGAAAGATGAACCGTCGCCCCAGTCTGAGGTCAAGAGCGCTCCGGAGCAGGTTTTCATCCAGGATGTCTCTGTACGTTGCTCTAGTCATCTTTCCCTTTATCCTGACTAGTCTCCCAGTTCCTGCCACTGAAAAACATCCCCACAGCATGATGCTGTCACCACCATGTTTCACTGTAGGGATGGTATTGGCCTGGTGATGAGCGGTGCCTGGTTTCCTCCAAACGTGACACCTGGCATTCACACCGAAGAGTTTCATCAGTTCTCATCAGACCAGAGAATTTTGTTTCTAATGGTCTGACAGTCCTTCAGGTGCCTTTTGGCAAACTCCAGGCGGGCTGCCATGTGCCTTTTACTAAGGAGTGGCTTCCGTCTGGCCACTCTACCATACAGGCTTGATTGGTAAATTGCTGCAGAGATGGTTGTCCTTCTGAAAGGTTCTCCTCTCTCCACAGAGGACCTCTGGAGCTCTGACAGGGTTACCATCGGGTTCTTGGTCACCTCCCTGACTAAGGCCCTTCTCCCCCGATCGCTCAGCTTAGATGGCCGGCCAGCTCTAGGAAGAGTCCTGGTGGCTTCGAACTTATGGATGACTGAGGCCACTGTGCTCATTGGGACCTTCAAAGCAGCAGAAATTTTTCTGTAACCTTCCCCAGATTTGTGCCTCGAGACAATCCTGTCTCGGAGGTCTACAGACAATTCCTTTGACTTCATGGTTGGTTTGTGCTCTGACATGAACTGTCAACAGTGGAACCTTATATAGACAGGTGTGTGCCTTTCCAAATCATGTCCAATCAACTGATTTTACCACAGGTGGACTCCAATTAAGCTGCAGAAACATCTCGAGGATGATCAGGGGAAACAGGATGCACCGGAGCTCAATTTTGAGCTTCATGGCAAAGGCTGTGAATACTTATGTACATGTGCTTTCTCAGTTTTTTATTTTTAATAAATTTGCAAAAACCTCATGTAAACTTTTTTCACGTTGTCATTATGGGGTGTTGTGTGTAGAATTCTGAGGAAAAAATGAATTGAATCCATTTTGGAATAAGGCTGTAACATAACAAAATGTGGAAAAAGTGATGCGCTGTGAATACTTTCTGGATGCACCGTATGCTGTGTTTACGATTGACTATGCTTGGCAAGTATTTTCCTGGAAATTCACTGTGCAGCTGGCTTCGAAACACTTTTTTTTTTCCCAGCGCCCCATTATACATTGCAAGGCCAGGGTGACATCACAGAGATGCAGCAGTCAATGTTGGATTGTACAGCTATCCCAAGTATATAACACAGATAGTGAGTACTAGTAGTGAGCTAAATGCTAGTGGAAAACTTGCAGATACATTTAAACATAAACTGTGCATTCAGAAGAAAACTGGAAATGTGTCTGTGTACTTGTGTATTAAAGGCAATACAGTATTTTTTACATATGTGACCGGTATGTAATATCTGAGCATACCCCTCTAATAATATTATCCAAAGTGCTGTGCAGTTAATGGAGACAGGAAGGAGTGAAGAATGCATATGCTTTAGTGGTGCACTTATTTGGTAGGAGAGGCAGTGTGAAAGCAAAAGCATCAGAGAAAAAAAAACCAAAACTAAACTTTTAGTTCAAGAAAGATGAGTACCTGCTATCAAATCTATGGGGGAAAAACCTTAGTGAATTCAAGCTTTGTGTCTCATACTGTATGCAAGCAATTTTACTGTTCTGATATTTAATTCTGTTAATTAGATCTTAAATCAAATCAGGGTTGCACAGTGTTTCGCCTACTGCCTCAAAGCTCAGATGACATATTTGGCCACAATAATCTGTCTAGTACAGTTGGGGACTGGACACTTAAAAGACCACTGCACCATTATAATCCACTCCGATGGATTCATTCCGATCTCAGATTGAGCAAATTCAGTGAGGTTCAGTCATCACTACATATGACATCCTTCCAGCTCCCACAATAGGCCACCAAAAACTTACTAGGATGACATAAATCTTTTACCTTTTTAAACGTTCTGGTCTTCTTTGCCATTACATTTTACAAAATGATACACATATATTATTTGCTCTGGTCAAGCACTCCACAATGTTCTTTCTCAATGCATTTAAAATGTATTTAAAATTGTCATCCAAAATGGATTAAGAAAGTTGGTCTGTATGTACTTCAAATATCATTTGAAACAACAATCCTTTTATAGCTCCTTTCCAGAAAAAAAGCCTCTGATACATATGTTCTTAAAACACTGAAGTAAAACTAATAACAAACATAATAGTAAAATACAGAGGTTAATTTAAATCAGGGATTGTCTTCATAATAATTGCTAACAGCACTGACTTTTACTGAAACAATTACATGCTTTTCAGATTCAAGGCAGTAACAACCTGTATTTCTAAACATGGCAGAATAATGTTAAACATTAGCACACATGTCCGCAATATTCATTTATCATAGTTACTTAAGGAATGTGCCTGATTCATCCTGACCCCATGGTATTAAACACACAATTCTGTTTTTCTGCTTTAGGAAATATAATTAATCCATTCATTTTCAGAACCCACTTAGTCCATTATTAGAAGACAGAAAGCTAGGGCCAATCCCAGTGGAAATAGTCTACTTGCTGAAACTAAACCTGGACATAAAGTTAGTCTATTGCAGGAGAAGAATAATGTGAATAATTCATCACAGTGCATTCCCACTTTCACATTAACATTCATATAAGACTAGAATACCAGGATACAGGAGTAACTCATTAACCAACATCAACATTTCTTGGAGGGGCACATGAGTACCTTGAGAACACAAAGAAACAGAGTAAAGGAAACATGAGAAAGGTGCTATAGAAATAAAATGTACTATTATTATTATTATTATTATTATTATTATTATTATTATTAAAAGTGCACATTCTATAGACAAACACACAGTGACCAGGCTGGGATTTCTAACCACCAGTCTGGAGCTGAATGGTAGCAGTCATAATTTTTTTCTCTCTTTATTTAAACAAACAGTACACACCCCCTAACTTCTTTTAAAAAGAGTGTCTAAATTTCATGTCATAAAACTAATAACATTATTTTAAGTACAGGTTATAAATTAATCTTTAAGATTTTGTAAGCTTTGACACTCAAAATCACATGCTTCAATTGTTTGAAGTATATTTGCCAAATAACTACAACTCAACTGATTTGAAAGCAGTAAGCCCAGCTTCATTTAAAAAACTACTGGAGAGAATTCTCATTCAACTAAATTACACTAAACTAAAAAGGATTCCAACAGAAATAATTCTAATGTAAGATACAACAACAACATTTATTTATGTTGCACACTGTCTTAAAAATGGCACAGCTCAAAGTGCTTTACAAGATAAAGAGAGAAAATTTTATATGAAACAAAAGTAAGATCAGACAATACTAAGTAATAAAGAATAAAGTATGGTCAGATGGCCGGGAGGAGAGAAAAAACAAACAAACAAAAAAAAACTCCAGATGGACTGGAGAAAAGATACATCATACTATTCATACATTAGTTAAAAGAGATATATACAATTTTACTTCAGAATAAAAGAGTAAAATGCACTCTCAAACTTTTACACTAATAACCAATACTCATTTACTGGCCAGTCACTCTTCAGGTAACTGCTTCAGAAATAATAGCTTTTGTCACATGCCACTACAAAATCCTTCATAAATAGGATTTGTAATAGATTTGTGTTTTGATGACAGCATAAACGTGGTACAGTTATAATAATTTAAATTGAATTCTCTTGTAAAATATTTGTAAATGTGCTAGTTATTTGAAGCTTAAGGTGGTACATCATGGTTACAAGCAAAATAAAAAAATAAAAATAAAAAAACAATTCAGTTCAAAAAGCTAAAATATTTCAACTCCCTCTGTTAAGACCCTGCTATTTCTTACCAAATGCTCCTTTTGGCTAGTACAGTTTACAGCTTTCAGAATTTTTACAATGGAGTCTCTTAGGAGCTGCCTTTCTGACGGTAAATGCATAATAGGCAGGCATGCATTCCAAAAGTGCCGTGCTGCTGTCATTGCAAGTCTGTTGTTTCCAGCTTTTTCTGCATAGCTAAAAAAATCAAAAGGAAGTCAGTGATAACTATGGAAACTGCCATAAAATAAGGCCAGAATAAATACATAATTAAATCAAAAATAGTCAGTTTAAGGATATTTAGTATTAAAATGCATGTTTATCCTGTATAACCTTTATTGAATAAACGGGGAATATTCTTACCAGGCACTTAATTCAAATGCATTCAATGCAGCATTAAGTAAATTTCGATTTCCAGCAGAAGACTGAAATATACTTTGACCCTGGGTACAGAAAATAATGCTGAACATTTCTTGTACCACACTATAATCACATCTGTGAAGAAAAACATGGAAAAATGGAAAAATCTAATTATAAAATGTAAAATTTCAGGCTTGCATTGCTATTGAAAATAATATGGATAATAAATTACAGAATGTTAAAATAAAGAATTTAACACACTGATGTCATTATACATTTCAAGATATCTAATATTCATTCTTTGATTAGATGTTCCATTAGATTTTTCACTGATATTCTGTACCTTTAATACTGTATACTGTACATCAATTAGTGGACACATTTCCACAACGCTTATACACACTAATCATGCATTTGCTTTTGGTTGTGCAGAGCAGGGTATTTAATATTTGCATTTTATGAGTGTAGTATTCATTTCTCTCCATAGAGGTCATACTTATTCTACATTTAACTTATACTTCCCCATTAAAATGTGTAAGGTATATAATATAATGTAAAATACTTTTAATGACAAAAACTGAATATAATACTAGAACATAAAATTATAAAATACAACTTACTGTACATTACTTACATAGTTAAGAAATGATGATCAAATGTAGACCTTTACAAATAGTGTAAGGAGGCAGCTGAAACCCATACTGTACAACATGGAGAAAATGCAACTATAATAAAAAGTTCCCCTGTATACCATATTGTACTAGGTAGCTTTAATGAACATTTGCTAATTTGGCCACTACACAATATTCTACAAAGGATTCTTGTGCTTTTAAAACTTTTAGTATAATTATAATAAAAAGCAGACTGATCTGTAAAAAAACAAAAGAGTAATATTTTTAAGGTTAACTTACATTGTTAGTTTATTCAGATTCACTTTCTTTGTAGCTGCTTCTTCCAACCCTTTTGCCTTCTGGGTACATAGCATTACTAAATCATGATCATTAGACAAAAGAGAAAAGTGTGCTAACTGTATCCATGCTTGCAGTTCAACAACTGCATCAGTCCAAGTGCAGTCCGACATCACCTTTGCCATCTGAAATAATGTAGTAACATTTATATCTTTTTGTTTTTTTACAATACAGAAGATTTACACTTGAAGGCAAAAATTCAGCAAAATAGTTCAATGTAAAAAGGTAATACAGAGAAAGTTGGATGAAACAATGAAGACAGAGATTTAACTCAGGTGAAGGTAGGAGAAACTTAATTAAAATTATATGAATAACACATCGAGAAGAAGAATAATAACAATGAAATTTGACAGTCGAATAAAAGTAGAATGTGATAATCCCTCAAATCTGCTCTGATGTTCCGGCCTAGGATAACTCCTGCTTACTGATGAAAGTCCAACCTGAGAATCCTCCTTACCAATGATCCTCCTCTTACAATCTGCTCTTCAGTAAAAGCCTTTTAGCACATTTTAGCACAACACGCTTCAGCAGAGCATAGCAGGTCCCTGTTTGGCAGACAAACCCATATGTGATGTTTATATAATACAATACAATACAGTTTATTTTTGTATAGCCCAAAATCACACAGGAAGTGCCGCAATGGGCTTTAATAGGCCCTGCCTCTTGACAGCCCCCAGCCTTGACTCTCTGAGAAGACAAGGAAAAACTCCCAAAAAAAACTTGGAAGAAACCTTGGGAAAGGCAGTTCAAAGAAAGACCCCTTTCCAGGTAGGTTGGGCGTACAGTGGGTGTCAAAAGAAGGGGGTCAATACAATACAATACACAGAACAGAACAAATCCTTAATACAGCATAAAAATAAAAATTTTAGAAGTACGGAGCAGAATTTAACAGTAGATGATATCACATAATAAGATTTGGATATTTTTAGAGTCCTGGAGACCTCATCCATCAAGCTGCCTCCCCCATTTGGCCATTCCACGGCTGAAAGAGTGCTGGGCCAGCCAATCCGATGAAAGGACCCCTCTTATGTAAACTTACTTTCAAATGTAACTTTTCCTTCATCAAAATATCCAAATATAATATAACCTTGCACTGCTTTTGGACATACAATCCTGAGCTGAAAGGGTCTGATGAAACCATTTGGACTTGAAAAGAATTGGTAAGGAAATACCTTAGATTGAGAACAATGAAAGCCCATTTCCACTTATCAGTATATCTAGATTCTACCAATTAAGTATCTATTTAGCTAGTTGTAACAGAAATGTATTTGCCTGACAGTTTAAAACAGTTTGTAACTAGTGTGGCATCCCCGGCCGGGACGCCCAGGAGGACCGGAGGAGGGCTTGTGCCTCCTCCAGACAGCGAGGGGGCGTCCGCCCTGGTTATGTTGGGAGCCTCGGGTAAAGGGCTTGAAAGCCCAGCCCTGTAGGGACCCGTGGCCACCACCAGGTGGCGCCCAGGTGCCTGAATATCCCTGGAGCCCAGCACTTCCGCCACACCAGGAAGTGCTGGGGGGAAGATGACAGGGGACACCCGGACGGCTTCCGAGTGCGCAGCCAGCACTTCTGCCACACTGGGGCGTGTCTGCGGAGGAGTGCCGGGAAGCAGCTGGAGCCCTTCCGGGTTCCTATTTAAGGGGCCGCCTCCCTTCAGTCGATGGTGGAAGTCGGGTGGAAGAGGACGGAGCTAGAGAGAGGATGGGAGGCGGCAAGAGAGAGGCATTTTGACTGTGTGGCCTGGACATTTGGGGGAACGGTGCAAGAGGCACTGGGACGTGCACTGACGTAATTATTGTACATATTCCTGTAAATAAACGTGTGTTGGGTGAACTTACGATGTCCGTCTGTCTGTGTCCGGGCCAGCGGCCACACTAGTCAAATAACCCGTTGGGCAACTCTGTCCTGCCATAGTGCATGCAGCAGTAAAAAAGTTAACAGCAGGTTCTCATGGTAAATCTTTTTGAAGCTGAACCAAGATGACTTGAAGAATGCATGTAACCTGTTACTCTGAAGGCTTCAAAGCTAGGATCATCACTGCACTTGCCTTAGTCTTCACCCAGTCTCAGATGAGGATGGTGACTCTTGGAAGAGCAAGGCTTTTCCAGTATATTAACTTGCTCAATAGCTTTTTTGTACCATATAATTTCTGAATTTCTATTGAGTAATGGGTTATGAAGGGGTTCATTTTGACTTTCTGTCTCACTTCTATTTAGTAATTCTCTGAGAAAACACCATCTCAGAACTGTAAATTAGAGGGTAAATGATGACTGCCAGATTACTAGCCTGCATTAAAGTGTATAAAACGTTCTCTACAAGGCACACTGTGATTACTTTTCCAGAACAACAGATATAAATGTTAATAACCCCTGCTAATTTCATTCAGAGCAATAGCTAACATGACCTATAACAAATCTGAAATGTCTGAAATAATTTCAATTAATATAAGTTGCAATGATTTTATGTACAGTATTTCTTTAAAAAAAAAAAACAAAATGTGCTGCATTTGAAAATGCCAACAGCTGCTGGCAGAATTCTGAATTCTGCAGCATATTCTGTTATGAAAATATTTGTAAGCCTTATCGTCCCAAAATCAGATTTTGGCCTTGTAACTTCTGTTTCAAGCATCAGAGAACAGATGTAAATTCTTTGGACGGTCATCTAGTACAAGACCAATAAAATCACTGCTTTGGTTCACTACAACAGTCTGCACCTATGCTTAACATTTTACTAAGAAGTAACTAAATCCAAATAATTTTTTTCTTATAATGATCCATGTGTTTTTCACTTGTTCATTGTTGGCTACATGATCTTATTAAAGGTATGACATGAGTTCCCATGATTTTAGCTCTTACATTAGAAAGAACTGAAAAATCTATAAAGGTGTGTTCAACTTTAACATCCACAATGCATTTTTTATTTTTGCATGCAAAAATTTGAAAGCAATACATTTTATTTGACACTTGAAATATTCCATCTGTCTCAAAAATGATTTCAATGCTAATTTATATTGACTTGTTATAACTACTTCCTGGGGACCTGTCAACCCACCTAAGCATGTCACTGTTTCCTGCAGAAATGTTATCTTGCTTCGGGAGAAATGTAGATTATTCAGTCACATAAGACCAGGGAGGTGCAAAGCTGATTGTGTAATATGCATTATTAAATAAATTATACGTTATAAGTTTATGTACCATAGCTAATTTAAACAGGTTAAAAGGATAATGGCATCAGCACTGCCACAAGACCTCAAACTAAAAAGTTCCTAGTATATGTGTCCATTTAAAATAATGATTAGTCAAATGGAAAACATTAGGTGACACAAAGAAGGATAATCAGTCAGTTTAGGCAAATGAAGAGCAAATGTGAGCTTAAAATTGCTTATAATGAAGTTACCTCTTTTGAAAGCATCTATGAAATGAGACAACAGCAACAACAGCAGAGTTTGTGTGTAATTTTTGCTTTTGGTAATTACTTTGTTGGCACCTTTAAATTGTGTGCAAAAGACATACAGGCAAAACAATCTAAAGGATATCTCCCTTGTTTTTCACAGTTTTCTTGTGCCACTAACACAATGTCAGGTGGCATGGTAGTAACAATTATAACATGAATTTTATTTATACAGTACAGTGCCTTTCCCATGCTCAATGAACTTCACAAAAATTCAAATGTAACATCAGGAATAAATGCACAAAACGAAGGTCAAATAAATAACACTGGTTAAAAAAAGACAAACATTAAATTCCAAATCTATATATATATACTGTATATATATCTTATATATAAACGTCAACACTTGGAAGTGTGTGTGTGTGTCTGTCTGTCTGGCCTGGAAGTGTGAGGCGGCCCGGAAGTATGAGGCTACAGCATGAAGCTCAAAGAAATCGACTCTGTCACCAAAGTGAAACCGCCGAGAAAACAGAAACTGGCTTAGCCACTTATACACAAGCGAGGCGAGCACATCGGCAAACCGAATGCTGATGCAATTGATTGATTGAAGTGCCAGAATCCATGGTTTCTAGGAGCCTGAGCTTTTTACAGCACGGGCTTACCCAGCTTGTAAATATATATATATATACATAGCATATACTGTGTTATACTGAATACCCTAAAAAAGTATTTAGGTACTGAATATTGAATATACAGTCCTTGATATATTCAGATTTCTCAGTTAATACAAGTTAAACATATTTAAATTAAACTGTAACCTAAAAATGCACTTTAATCAGTGTCAGTTGAAGCCCATTTTGAGCCCTAGGCAGGGTGGACACGCATTGTCCATATTGAGTAGTTGGTATTAGACTTTGATGAAGAGGGAGGGGAGGCTCCCCCTTGGTGTCCTTAGCATGTGCCCCTTCAGTAGTACAAATGCCACTGCTTTATGTATATGCGGACCTTCTGGAGCATGTGCCCAAGGATGTATGTACAATTTTACATTTCTAAATGGCACTCAACAGTGAACAGCACCAACTCGAGTGTGACTTAAAAAAAAATTACTAGCTCGGAGTGTGTTTCATCCATTTCATATTCTTGATTTGTTCTTCTTTTTAAAAATAAAGTTAAATAAAATTATCATTATAAAAACAAAATCAGGTTATGCATTTTTTTCTGTGGGATACTAACGCGTAACTAACCTGCCAACTAAATGATTAACTAAAATATTAGAATTTAACCTACACATTCTCACATATTCTGTAAATCAAATTAAGTGGCATACAACTTTTCAAAAGATTTTTATTTTCTCATGTAAAGAAATAGCACTTTATGCTTTCACTTACATTAACATTTACTTATTTGACTGACTCTTAGCTTTTGAGGGATAGCCATTTTTCCAGAAAAACAAATGGTGCACATGAAACACCTCTTTACACAATCCTTCAATTCCTGGCATTCGCAGTAATAAGAGACAAGAGCATGTGTGTGTAAACTTTAGATGGTGTGATCTAAGTATTGCGTTGTGTACCTATGTCTTATCTACTCAAATAAAGTCAACCACAAATCAACGTTCAAATCCTCTTTTAACTTTATTTCCTGTTTCAATCTGCAATTAAACTCAAGAGGCTAAAATGCAAACAGAGTAGCCAGTATCAGCAGCAAGTCACACACCATTTTACGTTTCTTCCGCATCTATAGTGCTGCAGCTTAAAACATGCTTGCAAGGAACATGGAGCCACGTTCACTATGGTTGCCAGACCCATGGGGACCAACACAATCCTCATTGCCAGCCCTGTGAGTGCCAGTGTTTGTATTGAAGTCACCCATGACCAGAGGAGTGTAACATATATACATATATACACACTACTAATTAAATGTTTTAGAACACCTCAGTTTTTCCAGTTGTGCTGTGAGGAGCCTATCAAGCAAGCTGGTGACGCTCAGAAACTTGTCTTCTGATTTGTGACTTTAGGTCTGTCAGACCTCTTCCTATTGGAGTTTCTTCCAGATTCCTATTGTCTTTGGATTGTGTAGGACACCATACTCACTGACACTTTGATATTTTTTGCAATATCTCTACACACAACTGACTAAAACACCAAAAGATACTATACTTGAGTGAACAATGTAAACAAATAAAAATCACAAACATCTAATAATGACAATAGGTAAGCCTGCACTGCTGTATTACAGGACGCTGTTATAAGATGCCAGTCAGCAGTGGAGGATTGGAGTCACTGTTGAAAAGAATGGTTGGTGGGCGTGGCATATTCAAATATTGCCATTCTGAGACTTTGAGGGGTGGAAACCTCCAGGGGAGAGTGCACAAACAGGCAGGTACCAGACTCCAAAAAGGGGTGAGCAGTGCTGAGCAGGATGTCACCATGAAGTGTAGTGGGATTCTCAGTTAGAATTTTCTCTTAGAAGCAGGAGTACTTTGAGGCTGGAACACTGGAGCAGACTTGGGGGATTAACATTACTGGGTTTGATCCGTAAAGTAGGGTGCAAGACATTTGTGGCCTGCTCCAGGGCTACCTGTAAATAGTTCTTAGCCTATTGCAGTTTTTCCAGTGTTTGGATTCACACTAAACTACTTAAACGCCAATAAATCTTTATTCTATGTTCATTGTATTTACTGCTCTACTTTCAGTTCATTATAGTATATACACAAATGTCATATTATCCCTACTGTTACCCATTTTAGTTCAAAAGAACACACTTTCCTGTAAAATTCTGTTTTGCAATAACCATCAACAAAAATCAAATCACTAGGAAAAGCAGGAAAAGGCAAGAATTGACCTGATTCAGAAATATTTCCCTCATGTGCCATTGTATAGAGCATCTTAAGAGTAAACAGCTATACTGACTTCATAATACTATTATTAAAACTTGACTGATGCCTTAATCCAAGGCCACACACAGTGTCAGTAGTGTGACTTTAACTCACATCCTTAGGGTTTGAAATCCTAGGTCCTAAGCTTTAAACACTGCTTTACAATAATATTAGACCTTGGTAAAAAAAATATATTATATAAGAAAGGCACCACTGGCATTATAACCCACACCCATTGTCTTACAGATGGTAAAAGATAAAAACTGAAAAGTACAAATTTCTGAATTAGAATAAAAAATAATAAACCAGAATGCATAAACAAAATACCACAAGAAAACAATGAACAATAACATAATTTGTTATACCCATTATTATCCTGAGCACCTAGAAAGAGAAGATGAACTGAGAAAAAGGGAAAGAATATCAGTGTTAGTTAAATGTCATCATGAACTGATGCATTTTAAGTTGCTTTTCAAAAGAAAGAACTGAAAGCTGATATAATTGATAAATGAAAGCCATTCTAAAATATGGTGCAATAGATCTGAAAACCCTGTCAATACTGGGCCAAAGTTAGTTAGGGGCACAACAAAATTGTCAGCATCAGCAGACTTTAGTAGGCAGCCAGAACTGTAGTGATGCAGGAGGTTACTGACATGCCAGGCCATGTAAAGCTTTATAATTACTAGCAGAATATTATATTCAATCCCATGAGACAAAGGGAGCAAATGAAGGTGGTGCAGAACAGGATTGGTAAACAAGATTGTATATCAACCATTTGAAATATATTAAAGGTTTATTTTTTCTCATTTACCAATGTGTAAGTAAAATGAGCACAAATTTTGTCAATTTATAAAAGAATATGTCTTGGAATTATTTTAATTGCTTTCGAGTAAGGACAACACTTAAAAATGCAGTAACTTAGTATTTGCATCATGAAAAAATAAAGTATAACTGGACATTAGAGCCTAATTAGACTTCAACAATCAAAATCAGTAGGAGAAAAAATACCTTTATGTTAAAACATACACATTAATGATCCAGAAAATAGTGTTTGATAATATTTTTTTTTTCAGGATCTCCTTTTTTAAAGTTTATTTTCGTTACTTACCAGAGAAAGACTAGGAGCAGAAAATTCCATTAGTTTTGTATTATTACATGAATGCATTTCCAGTCCAGTAAGTATTTTTGTCATTGCACTCTGAGAAATGTCTTTGCTCTGGGGGAAGGAAACATAAATAGATATTTGATGATACAAATTTTAGTACACATCACTACCAATAGAAATTTCACAAGTTTCCTGTAAAACTAAACTGAAAAGCAAACATTCAAATTAACAAGGATAGCATTTTAAATAGATAACAGTGATAAGCAATGTGAATTTCTAAACCAGCAATATCACTGAGTAAAACTGTGAATGCCAGAATGAGGATGCTTTGAGGGTATTCTAATACCAATTAAATTTGTTCTGTCAGCTGAAGGGAAAAATATTATCCTGTCGCATTTGCTTAGAGCTACCCTCTATTCCTTTGGCCTTTTCTGGCACTCTACTGAGCCTTTCACTTTTGCTCTTCTACCTTGTGTAACACTGAATTGTTTCATTAATTGCCCTGACTGTACCAATTTTATAAATGAGGAAATAAAAATGAACAATATACCATACATTAAAAACTGCAAAGAAAAAGAAGGAAGAATTTTGATGGCATTCAGTTTCTCCAGTAAATTATGAATCTCATTTATTAGAAAGACATGGCATGGATTTCACATAGTGAGAGAATGATCAGTCACCCATGGTGCACAGTATGATTACTTGAAAGCAAACATGTCTGGAATCTATAGAACAGTAATTGCACATGGAGCATCAAAATTCTAGTGCACTGGACAACTTCCTTTGGGCAAGACCATTCAAAGAGATTTAAATTAATAATAGAAAATGTAAATCATTATGGATGTTGACGGATTTAAAAAACAAGAACTATTTGTGTAAGTTACTTTTAGTCACAAATATAAGCATGAGGTATGAATAAACGCAAAAACTATAGCACAAGCCAATTAAATCAGCCATTTAAAAGCAATCATATCGACAACACTTTCAATGTTGCAGTACCAGAATACATGGTGAAATCTGCATCTTTACAGTCTATATTTCTGATAATAAATTGGTTTATATTTTATCATTTATGTTGATTAAAGTAATTGCTAATTATAGTGGTGGCTCAGAGGCCAAGGATCTGCGCCAGTATCCAGAAGGCTACTGGTTTGAATCTTGTTACTGCTAGAAGGGATTCTACTTCATTGGGCCCTTGAGCAAGGCTGTTAACCTGCAATTGCTCCAATTGTGCTGCATAGCAGATGACCCTGCGCTCTGACCCCAAGGAGTATACGATAACTACATTTTGTTGTACCTGTACCATGACAATATCACTGAACCATTATCACAAATCATTATAGGCATTATTGATTTCTATACAGTAATCTTTTATAGTGGATGTGTTCTTTTCTGTGTGGCACTGTGTCAAAGACTTTAGCACTGTTGCCTTAATGCTCCAGAGAACTGAGTTCAGGTATTGGCTGTGTAAACTTTACTTGTTCTTTTAATGGCCTATTTTTCGTTTCTCATTTTATACACATGTCAGTTCGTTTGACTGGACACTATTAATTGGTCTGGCATGAACAATGTGAGTGTTTTAGTGAGTATGCCTTGTTATTAATTGGCTAACTTCCCTGGGCTGCCTTGAACTCAAAAATGCTTGGATAGGCTCCACCTCCTATGATGCTGAATTGGATTAATGTGCCTATATCATGAATGGATTGAAGTTCTCTCTATACTTTTATGACTACGACTACCAACATATACAGTATATGAAGATAAAGATATGAAACTATGTCACTGAATTTTACAGTTATGACTGTAGAGAAAAGCTGGTAACTCAGCTACTATTCATGTTCTTAGAATATCTTAATATAGTCTAAATAACCTTTTTGTAGCACTGTCAAAGGTGTGAGTCACTGCCTTGCACCCAAAAGATGAGGCCGAGTCTAAGGAATTCTCGAAAATCAGCTTTATTCAACTTGAAACAGGAACAGCAAAGATATTTATTGCAGCGGGAACTACTACTTAACTTTGCATTTTATGTATATACATATATACAGTATATATATATTGTAACAGAATAAGATGCTTCTCGCACCCTTGCACCCTCAGACACCACGTCAGACACTAGGTAAAAGTCCAATACTTATATTTATTTTATAATAAAGTGCACAAAGCACCCTCTACTCCCAAATACTCCAATAAACAATAACCAATAACAAATCCTCCACTCCCAGACGCTTAGCCACCCTGCCTCCCAACTCAGCTCATCGTCTGGGAGCTCCCATAGTCCTTTTATGTTCCCTGACCCGGAGGTGTTCCTTCCCAACAGTCCACAAGTCCTTATTCCTTCCGGGTCAGGGTAAATAATGTTTCTCACCCCGAAGCCTGCCGCTCTTCCTATGACGAACTTCCGGGTCATAGGGCATGAAGAATTCTTCGGTCCTCCCTGCAGCTCCCTCTCGTGGCCCCCATGGCATCCAGCAGGGCGGTGCACAAAAACTACATGGTCCATAATGCCCTGCTGGTCTTCTGGGATCTCCATGCTGCAAGGAGGGCTCCACCTGGCGGCTTGGGGGTATTGGCCGGGGTACATGGCCGGCCATATCTTACAGTACTCCCCCCCCAACGAATTATAAAGATTCGGAGCGGCCTGCCCCGAGAGGGAAGTCTTCCTCCAAGAGGACGCGTCATCCGGGCTCTGACTGCGTTGTCCCTGTCCTCGAGCAAACCTTGGGGGAACGGTGTACCTCCTGTCTCCCCGGGGACATTGGCGCCACTCGTGACCCGGTCGCTGGCAATTGTAGCACCGAAGTCCTCCTGATTGGCTCTTTTCCCGAGACCTGAAACATCTCGGGAACTCGGTCAGCTCCACCCTTTCCCCCGCCAAGGAGGGTTTTCTGGCCGCCTCCTGCTCTCCGCCCTTTTTCCCACCTTGTCAGGAGACCCACGGTGTATTTCGGGATCTCCTGCTTACTTGTCGGCGACAGCTTGAGTCTCTATTAGAGAAAGAGAGCCTCTTTGCTGTTTGCATGCCCGCTGACTTTAAAGAAACCAGAGGCGGCGTCTTCAGCACCGCATCGCTCCGAGAGACAGCACTTTTCAGCTGCTCTGGTACGATCAGTGCTTCCACCGCCCCTTCTGTCATCACACCACACTCGTTTGTAGGGCTCGTAGTGACTTGGCACCCGCTACTAATTAACCGCGGGCCCGCGTCACTCTGTGTCCCTTTATTCTGTGCGGTACCGTAAAACTCACCTGTACCGCCAAATCAATCATAATGGGAGACTCCTGACCAAATCGCCGTAGGAATTCATCCACCCTCCTTAAAGGCGCTTCGGCCGCTGCTCCCAGATCCCCAGTGATCTTCTTTATTGTCTCCACCACCTGTAAAATTTGTGCACGGGCTGAAGCAACTTTTCCAGCTCGTGCACGTCCAAAAAGTTACTTAATTCACCCGGAGGCATGCTCGAGCCATCATTAGCCTTACCCTCCGGGTGGGAGCCAATAAACACGGCCGCTCCTGGCACGTGCTCAGACAGGTCCCGCAAGGGAGCCTGGGATTTGGAGTTCTTTTCGGAGGACCGCGGTGCCGCTTTTGGCTGACTGTGATCCGTCTGTATCAATTTATCGACGGACCGATCAATCATTTCCCGGACCTCCTTACCTTTTGTAGGGAGAGCGGTACTTCGATCGCCTCCCCTTTCCCCTTCGAAAAACTCAAGTCCGTCTTTTCTTGGGCGAAGCCACAAACAGCTGGATACGGAACGTCACCTTCCTGGAATCCCTTGTGGTAGGTCACGTGTCCTCGCCGCACCCGTAATGCGGAAGTGCTTCGGGTTACTCGCTTGCCTGAATGAGAGCGCGCCATCGCTTCGGTCGGTCTTCTGCCTCCGCAGAGCCTTCGGATGGACATCTGGGAGGTATGTACATGGGACATCATGTGTTAATTTAAAAGATTATTCAGTACATTCCCGTACATACCTCGCCGGTGACGTCCTCCTCCGAAATCTCTCCGAAATGCGTAGCCGCTCCATAGCTCCTCTTGAGCGCAGGCAATGCCGAGCTAGACCTCCGCTGTTGCTGGCGCTCTGCTTTGTCTTCTTCTTCCCCATGACGGACTTGATAAAGATGAGGTTTCTGGCGATTTTTCTGTGTGTGTCGTGACGCTGTCTTCCCGGGATATTCTGTCCACAATAAATTTTTTAAATTCAGGTCCTCTGCCAAACTGACGGCCAGAGAATCCTGCCGGAGCTACGCCAATTGTAACAGAATAAGATGCTTCTCGCACCCTTGCACCCTCAGACACCACGTCAGACACTAGGTAAAAGTCCAATACTTATATTTATTTTATAATAAAGTGCACAAAGCACCCTCTACTCCCAAATACTCCAATAAACAATAACCAATAACGAATCCTCCACTCCCAGACGCTTAGCCACCCTGCCTCCCAACTCAGCTCATCGTCTGGGAGCTCCCATAGTCCTTTTATGTTCCCTGACCCGGAGGTGTTCCTTCCCAACAGTCCACAAGTCCTTATTCCTTCCGGGTCAGGGTAAATAATGTTTCTCACCCCGGAAGCCCGTCGCTCTTCCTATGACGAACTTCCGGGTCATAGGGCATGAAGAATTCTTCGGTCCTCCCTGCAGCTCCCTCTCGTGGCCCCCATGGCATCCAGCAGGGCGGTGCACAAAAACTACATGGTCCATAATGCCCTGCTGGTCTTCTGGGGACCTCCATGCTGCAAGGAGGGCTCCACCTGGCGCTTGGGGGTATTGGCCGGGGTACATGGCCGGCCATATCTTACAATATATATATATACAGTAATCCCTCCTCGATTGAAGTGGTTGCGTTCCAGAACCCCCCCTCGATAGGTGAAAATCCACGAAGTAGAAACCATATGTTTGTATGGTTATTTTTATATATTTTAAGCTCTTAGAAACTCTCCCACACTGTTTATAAATATTCTCCGCACAGTTATACAGTAAAACCTCGTTTATAGCGGTTGATCACCTCCAGACAGATAAATGAGTTTCCAAGAAGTAGGATATTGTATTTATAAATCTAATATTTTCGCAGTTAGAGCATTGAAAACCTGTTTACGACCTTCTAAATACGTTTTCTAACATTATTAGAGCCCTCTTGACATGAAATAACACCCTTTAGTCAAAAGTTTAAACTGTGCTCCATGACAAGACAGAGATGACAGTTCTTTCTCACAGTTAAAATAATGCAAACATATCTTCCTCTTCAAGGTGCCCGTCAGGAGCGGAGAATGTCAGACAGAGAGAGTAAAGTAAACAATCAAAATCAATAAGGCTGTTGCGCTTTTAAGTATGCAAGCACCGCGATACAGCGGTGCAATGAAGGGATCAATGTGAAGGTAGCCTTTCAGCATTTTTTACAGGCGCGTATCTTCTAAGCAAACATCCACTGTGCAAACAGCCCCTCTGCTCACACCCCCTCCGTCAGGAGCAGATAATGGGGCCAATCATACGCCTCCCTGATGGTATTGCATGATGGATAAGTATCTGCCTGTATTTCTCAGAGAGAGTCAGAGAGTCAGAGAAAAGCAAACAATGAAAAATCAATAGGGGCTGTTAGAGCTTTTAAGTGTGCAAAGCAGCGGCGGGAAGCATATCGTATATCATTGAGGAGTTTTATTTAATATGTAATATGTGCCCTGATTGGGTAGCTTCTCAGCCATCTGCCAATAGCGTCCCTTGTATGAAATCAACTGGGCAAACAAACTGAGGAAGCATGTAACATAAATTGAAAGACCCATTGTCTGCAGAAATCCAGAAATCCGCGAACCAGCGAAAAATCCGTGATATATATTTAGATATGCTTACATTTAAAATCCGCGATGGAGTGAAGCCGTGAAAGTCGAAACGCGATCTAGCAAGGGATCACTGTATATATATATATATATATATATATATATATATATATATATATATATATATATATATATATATATATATATATATATAATATGCTAAGTTAACTCACTCACTCAGTCATCATCAAAAGCACTAATTCCCATTTAGTTTAAAAGATGAAATTTGGCAGGATTGTACAACTAAAGCAGAAGGTATCCACAAAAACAAAAAAGGTTTTTTTGTTGAAATTTGTGAATTATAATGCTGTAGCAAGTTGGCTATTGTTAGACATGTTGTACTTTACTTGTGGGGCTGCCACTTTACGAAAATGAAGGCTGAAGTGGAATGACTAAACTTTGGAGAAGCTCAAAGAAAACGTGTTTAGCACACTGCATCATAGGGCACACTTAAGTATAGAGTGATGGCATTCAAAACCAGTATGCTAGATCTTGAGACAGCATGCATTAACCATCGTGCCGCCTATGATATGATATATGTTAATATAGATAATTCTTTTAATGTCACACAAAACATGTAATCTGATTGATTTTGTTATAACCATACAAATACTCTTCACCCAAATGTATTAACTGCAACAAGTATTATCACTTAACTTTAATTTTATGGAAGAACAGAAGTGCGGTTCACACATCACTGTACTAAGCTATACTCTCTCTCCTTACCCAGCTATACTGAACTTCTTCATTATATATTATGTATTGAGTCATATGTAGACCTTGATTCTGACTTCATCCATCTCCCACTTTATAATCGTGGGTTGATAATATGATTATTTAATATATCTGGCTTTCAACCAAATTCACTAGTAATGCTGAGCATTCAAATAGAACGCTTTAGAATAATAATAATAAAAAAAGATAAACTTGACTTGCTGTAAACCATCTTCTTGAATTGGTCATCCCTTGCTTGAAATTTAGATTTATGTGCAAATGCATACCTTTAACTAAGTCAAATTCACAGGAATCGTAAAAGACAAAATTTTATTTTGTATATTCAGACTAATATGCATTTAATTTGACATAGCATTCTTATTTTTTTTTTCCTCATGAGCACTACAATATTTTCCTAGTTATGGTTTGCTCATGAAAAATGCTTTTTAGTCAGCACTATTCCACATTTCCTTAACATAATTTGTATGTGGTTCCATGGGTAATAGCATGATGTATGTAGTAGCTTCCTCTTGACATTTGGACTTATTAGTTTTAGAAGAATATGATATACGAGGTGTGGCAGAAAAGTAATGAGATTGATTTTTTATTTACCAAAGTTTTTATTTTTTTCAAACATCAATGTTATCCCCTTCAAAGTAGTTCCCTTGGGCAGCTACACACCGATGAAGACGTTGTTCCCACTGTTGGTAGCAGCGCTGGAAGTCTTCAACCGGTATGGTCTTCAGCATGTCCGTTACACTCTTTTGGATGTTTTCTAAAGTCCCGAAATGATGTCCTTTCGGGACATTTTCAGTTTAGGAAAAGGAAAAGTCACACGGACTGAGGTCAGGTGAATAAGGGGGCTGGGGAACCACAGGAATGCGTTTTTTCGATTGTCCTTCTGCTCAATTGTGAGGTTTTTCTGCACCATTTTGGGACAGACCTTTCGCATGTGTAAATGTTCAGTCAAAATTTGATGAACAGTAAATCTGTTCAAATTTAATTGTTCACTCAACATTCTTAATGTTAAACGACGGTCTGATCTCACAAGAGTGTTTACACGTTCGATGTTTTCATTGGTTTTCGAAGTTGAAGGCCTCCCTAAAAAACTTGAGCTTGGGATAAAGAATGTTCCCCAGAGGCCTGTTCTAACTTTTCAAACGTCACACTTGCCGATTCTCCAAGCTTAACACAAAATTTAATGGCACAACGTTGCTCCAAATTCCGCTGTTCCAATTTGCGTGACGCACAACCAAAAACACAACTTCGCTAATAGCAGTCACAAAAATCAACGTAGTTAACGGAAGGAGTTGAAACTCGCACTGAGCTATGGGAGGGTACTGATACACGTGCTCTATCAAGGACAACAGCGCAGCGTTGCCAGATCGCTTGCAGTGTTGCCAGTCTCATTACTTTTCTGCCACACCTCGTAACATTTCCATGCTGCTCTGAAGTTTAAACATCTCAAATATTCTGAGTGGTAATTTCATTACACACATAACAGAAAATTATTGAAAGGGTAACTTTAAGGAATTCACAGATATGTCCAAAGAGAAACAGAATACAGTCATATTAAAAAGGATGGGAACTCCTCTCAGCCTGCATAATAATTTACTCTACTTTCAACAAAAAAGATAACAGTGGTATGTCTTTCATTTCCTAGGAACATCTGAGTACTGGGGTGTTTTCCGAACAAAGATTTTTAGTGAAGCAGTATTTAGTTGTATAAAATTAAATCACGTGAAAAACTGGCTGTGCAAAAATGTGGGTCCCTTTGTAATTTTGCAGATTTGAATGCATGTAACTGTTAAATACTGATTACTTGCAATGCCAAATTGGTTGGATTAGCTCGTTAAGCCTTGAACTTCATAGACGGGTGTGTCCAATCATGAGAAAAGGTGTTTAAGGTGGTTAATTGCAAGTTGTGCTTCCTTTTGACTCTCCTCTGAAGAGTGACAGCATGGGATCCTCAGCGCAACTCTCAAAATATCTGAAAACAAAGATTGTTCAGTATCATGGTTTAGGGGAAGGCTACAAAAAGCTGTCTCAGAGGTTTAAACTGTCCGTTTCAACTGTAAGGAATGTAAGCAGGAAATGGAAGGCCACAGGCACAGTTGCTGTTAAACCCAGGTCTGGCAGGCCAAGAAAAATACAGGAGCAGCATATGGGCAGGATTGTGAGAATGGTTGCAAACAGCCCACCAAGGTTATTATAGTTAACGAAAACTAAAATCAAAACTGAAACTATTATTAAAAAAACATTTTTCATAAACTGAAATAAAATAGTTAACAAAACCGAAATGAAAAACTAAAACTAAACGAAACTATCAAAGTAGCTGGAAAAACTAACTGACATAAAGTAATAATTTACTAAAATATTTTTAGTTTTCGTTTTTAAATGAATATTCTTGCCTTTAGTCTTTAACCTTTGTAAGTTTTAACTCTAAAACAGAGTTTTAAAAGAACAAAGGACTTTGTTGGACAGTTATCTTATCTAAAGATCTTGACCATACATTGTTCCTCTCTCTCCTGTTTAATTAATCTTAGCCTGAATGAACCTATTAATTTCTTACATTTAAGATTTTTTATTTAAAGATTTACCATTGTTGTTTCTTGTCTTAGTGTGTGGATATACACAGGAAATGTCAGTTTCTGTATTACATCTTGCCTGAAGAAGGGGCCTGAGTTGCCTCGAAAGCTTGCATATTGTAATCTTTTTAGTTAGCCAATAAAAGGTGTCATTTTGCTTGGCTTTTCTCTACATTCATAATGGCTAACACGGTACAACACCCTAGTACTACTAACTCTAAAACAGAAAGTCATCCACCACGAGCCGCCCGCATTTATTCATCCAGTGAACGGCAGCTGGTGAAGGAGGGCGGCAGTTCACACAGCGGTGACAGAGCAAGCTGAGTGCGGGTGCGTAACGCATGAGAATAGAAAGCGATTTGCGTGCCGCCTTTCTTTGTGCTTTTTGTATATCAAGATGTAATTCAAATGGCTGAAATCAGAATGTGCTGGTCAACAAAATGTTTGCCATTGAAAAATCACGAGTGAGTAACGTTTCAGTTTATTTCTCAGGTGTCTGCTTTTTGTTGACAGCAATTCACCTGCCACTTCGCACAGGAGAACTCATTTTTACTTTCTCATATACGAAGTATACAGAAAGTATAGTAATCATGAAAAAATTCGACCTCGATATTTTGATGAATTTTGACGTTATAGACTAAACAGTGTCCAACAATACTGTTTTTTGGAATTGCGTGTGCTGCCTCTGTGCGTGTGTAAACACCATAACTCAAAAACGTAACTAGATAGATGGATGAAATTCGGCATGTGGTTGTTACACCACAATGTAGATCTGTATTAATTTTTTGGTCAAATCCATCACCCAGAAGTGGTACTTTACCTGAACACATACTCGATTTTTTTTTTTATTTATACAGCTGCAGAGTCCAATTAGTTAAACTTTACTTTTTTAATAAGTGTTCAATATATTATTAATTTGATTTGTTGTTGATGGTTCCTTAATGTACATAATATAAAAATATAATCATTGTCTTGCAGTTTACTCCTTAAATATCCATCCCCACATCCGAGTATACAAGAAAGTCGAGGGGAGACCACTCCCGGTTTTTAAAAATAAAACGACGCCAATCGAGAGACTGACTAGTTCATCATACAAGATCAGCATATTGTTACTGACCAATCACTTTTGCTTTAAAAACATCGTTTAACAACAAAGCCATACAAAGGTAGAGAGTCTGACAAGTGATGAAAAACTACTAATGGGTTTTTGTATTTATTCCATATTTATTAATTTATCTTTTTTAGTTCATATTTACAACTCAAAATACCTGATATTGTGAAAGTAATCCATTATCAGAATATTTTAAAATTTTCTGAAATCCTACTCTGGATAAACAGGTTTAGATAATGTATATGTTGTTCTTAATCTCAGACGCTGTCTCTGTTGTTTTGTGCCTGTCCGTACTCCTATTACCTGCTCTTGCCCTGCTCATTAAGGGTTTATTGTTCTTATGGTGGGCTATTCAAGACTCACCACCCCTAATCTTGACACTACATGCTTGTTGTTCTTTGTTTCCCTCAATACAGCCAGGTGGGGTCTGCACACCGATTCAAGCCTAAGAGCCCTGTTCTTCTTAAGCCCCTGTGATTTTCATGAGAAAATATTTTAAAAATTATAAAATTGTGTAAAATTGTTCATATTCAGTGTCTAGTTTTGATTATGCTTGTTTTTATCAGACAAAAATAAAACCAGATAATAAACCAGGCAGTATAGTAAGCTTCCACTAACATTAAACTCATATCCAAATCTGTTAAGTGTACAGTTCTGTCTGACTGTGACACAAAACTAACTCCTTAGGCGCTCCATGCCATAATTGCTAAAACTAAAATTGAAACTAATATGTATAAAAATAAAATAGAAATGTCTTTGTGAAATAAAAACTAAACTAAAACTAAAAATGCATGATGAAGGAAAACTAAAACTAAACTGAATTTCCAAGTAAGGTCAGAAAAAATATAGAAATAAAAACTAATATAAAAAGGCAAAACTATAATAACCTTGCAACCCACAGATCACCTCCAAAGACCTGCAAGAACATCTTGATGCAGATGGTGTATCTGTACATCATTCTACAATTCAGTGCAATTTGCACAAAGAACATCTGTATAGCAGAGTGATGAGAAAGAAACCCTTTCTGCACTCACGCCTCAAACAGAGTCGCTTGTTGTATGCAAATGCTCATTTAGACAAGCCAGGTTCATTTTAGAACAAAGTGCTTTGGACTGATGAGACATAAATTGAGTTATTTGGTCATAACAAAAAGTGCTTTGCATGGCAGAAGAAGAATACCGCATTCCAAGAAAAACACCTGCTACCTACTGTCAAATTTGGTGGAGGTTCCATCATGCTGTGGGGCTGTGTGGCTAGTTCAGGGACTGGGGCCCTTGTTAAAGTCGAAGGTTGGATGAATTCAACCCAATATCAACAAATTCTTCAGGATAATGTTCAAGCATCAGTCACAAAGTTGAAGTTACGCAGAGGTTGGATATTCCAACAAGACAATGACCCAAAACACAGTTCGAAATCTACAAATGCATACATGCAGAGGGAAAAGTACAATGTTCTGGAATGGCCGTCACAGTCACCTGACTTGAATATCATAGAAAATCTATGGGATGATTTGAAGCAGGCTGTCCATGCTCGGCAGCCACCAAATTTAACTGAACTGGAGAGATTTTGTATGGAAGAATGGTCAAAAATACCCCCATCCAGAATCCAGACACTCATCAAAGGCTATAGGAGGCATCTAGAGGCTGTTATATTTGCAAAAGGAGGCTCAACTAAGTACTGATGTAATATTTCTGTTGGGGTGCCCAAATTTATGTTCCTGTCTAATTTTGGTATGATGCATATTGCATATTTTCTGTTAATCCAATAAACTTAATGTCACTGCTGAAATACTACTGTTTCCATAAGGCATGTCATATATTAAAAGGAAGTTGCTACTTTCAAAGCTCAGCCAATGGTAAACAAAAGTCCAAAGAATTAAGAGGGGTTCCCAAACTTTTTCATATGACTGTAGATGTGAAAAAATAAGAAACATTAACCAAGTTTGGTTACTGCCTCTAGCACTTACCTCATCATCAGATTCAAGTTTTAATACTATATTTTGCTGTAGAAGCTGCTTTATTTTCACCCAAGTCATAACAATTTGTTTAACCACAGCAACAGGAACTGAATCCGGTGATGCAATGCCATTTGCTATACCTAATGCAAATTCACAAACCTGCAATGTAAAAAACAATATTAGAACAATTCATGGTAATATAAACACTTCAAAGTATATGAATTATTTATGTATCATTTAGTCAGAAATAGTTTTCTTAGAAAGTAATAAATATACTTAAGGTAAATTGTTTTATGAAAAAATGCTCAAACAAATTGTCTTATATTCACTGTAGTGGGTGAGTCAAATTTTTTTCTTACCTCTAATGCTTTCTTCAAGTCTGACTGACCACTTGGATCCACAGAAAACCCTTGATTGCTACCAATCTTCTCATTACTTCTTGTAGAGCTTTTGCTACTTTTCTCAGCTGAGGTCTTTCCTGACGATCTCTTTTCATGCTCCCTTGATTCAAAACTTTCCTTTGAAGTGTGTGGAAGCCAAGGTGCCATTAGTCCTTGTGCTACTACATTGCACAGCATCATTACAAGTACTGTTTCACTGAAGAAAAAAATGTATATATAGTATATTAGCCTTTAATTGAAATTATTCACTTTCATTATACAGGAATGTAGACCAACAGATTCATATGGATAAGGCACTAATTGTTTAGTACTGGTTTCTGAGCACATGTTTAATAAACATTTGATATAAATTGTTTCCATCTTTTTATAAACATTATATTAAATGGCTCATGTGAGCATATTATGGCAGCCACGTGTGACATCACTGCTAAGCAGAACAACAAGGCACCACACTGTTAAAGTATCATTTCAGATAAATAAAACTAATAAATAAAATCTTATTATAAAATGATTACATATTCTTACCCACAGTGACCAGTTTTCTTGAATGCTGAAAGTATTTTTTGAAATGTCTCGACGAGCTCCCTTTGCCGTCCAGATTTAATCAAATGGATGTTGTAGTTCCAAATGTAAACAGCAGCATTGCAAACAATCCAAGCTTCATTTAATTCAACTCCCAGCTCTGCTGCTCGTAAAAAATTTTCTGTTGCATAGTCTGACAATCTTGATATCCAATCTCTAAATTATAAATAAAATTTGAATACATTTCTGCACAAATATGATGAGCAGACATAAGAATTGTATACCCATCTTACAATATTTCTCATTAACAAAATCAGAGATATTAAGTAATTAGTGAGTGCAGGACAAGGTTTCATACAAATTTAATGTAGCTGTGAATTATATATTTTTCACAGGCATGTTTGCACAAAGTGTGTGAGGACACTTGGTTGCCTATGATTCACATTAAAATCATTACAGCAAATCAGTAATAAATTCCTTATTTAGTCAGAATTTGGTCCACCTGCTTGGACAAAACTGCTCATCAGGCTTTTTTTGCAGGAAAGTTAAAGATTTCTGCTACACTGTACACAATAAGTCATTGTGAGTCGTAAATACCCATATATGTCCAAGGGGAAGTCAATAGAATTCTTTCTTCCAGGCACTGATTCCTGGACCAAATCAATAAGAATCAAGCTTGAAACCTAAAAGCAGTTTTTCATTGGTCACAGAAAGAGACAGGACTCCCCAACAAGGTGATTTATGTGAGGCCTTTTTTTTTTCTTTTTTTTCTCCTCGGTTTACTACTCTGTGAATTGGAACCAGAAGTAGCCTCTTTTATTTTTGGCTTAAAAGAAGCCTTAAGGGCGGCACGGTGGCGAAGTGGGTAGCGCTGCTGTCTCGCAGTTAGGAGACATGGGCTCGATGCCCAGGTCCTCCCTGCGTGGAGTTTGCATGTTCTCCCCGTGTCTGCGTGGGTTTCCTCCGGGTGCTCCGGTTTCCTCCCACAGTCCAAAGACATGCAGGTTAGGTGCACTGGCAAGTCTAAATTGTCCCTAGTTTGTGCCGTGTGTGTGTGTGTGTGTGTGTGTGTGTGTGTGCGTGCGCTCCCTGTGGCGAGCTGGCGGCCTGCCTGGAGTTTGTTTCCTGCCTTGCACCCTGTGTTGGCTGGGATTGGCTCCAGCAGACCCCCGTGCCCTGTAATTAGGATATAGCAGGTTGGATAATGGATGGATGAAAAAGCCTTAATGACTTTCTGTTTAAGTTGAGACAATAATAAAAGAATACCCTACTTCAATAAACAGTGAAAACAAAGAGAAGACACTTAAAATTCATCATATTTGTTAGTTTTTTTCAAACAAAAAAAAATTTTTTCATCATGTATAAAACATCTGAATCTTCAACTGATCTCCTACACTCTGATAACTCATATGCCATATCACAGTTTTAGCTAAAGTAAAGGCATGTTTCTACATCTCCAAAGGAAACTTTTAGAGCAGGTTATAATTTTTAATATTTTTCAGCCATATTTACCATCTCCTTTAAAACAGACAAGCTGATTGACAATGTGACAGGCATTTATTTATCACTGAAATCAGTTCCAAAATTATTCAATCAAATATAACTTTATAAAGTGTCTTTCATGGTGACTCTCTTCACAAAAAAGTTAAAATGAACATTTCACATTTTTTTTACTCATACAGTTAGAATGTGACATACTTGTAATGACAATCTAATTTGCTTTTATAATATGATGTTATATTTAAAGATTGTTAAGCAGAGATGATTTACAAACAGTAAAATCCATATGCCTCAGATTACCAGTTATCACTGCTTATGCTATAAAAGTTATGATGCATCATGACAATAATTTCTTCCGGTCTAAATCTTTGCCACACAACTGTTCGCCAAGAATCATTCATTTTAGGTATCCTAATCTGTGGATCTCTGCCATAATATTGCAATTGCCTAAAGACTCACCTTTTCTCTTACATTTACAGTTATTCATTTTTCACTTACCTATTTACTAGTGATTTCTTTTGCAGTATATTTCAATTACTTGGTAGACTACCTTGTTAAATTACATTGCTCTGTAAGTATTGTGATTGTGCTTATTCTGAGATGCTATACAAAGTAAACATTGACTTAAACCATATCTACATATAAAGTATACATTACATAAAATCAATTTAATTAACAACCTGTAAACTATCCACATTGGGTCATTTGCCGGATTAGTCATAACAAATCCCACAGAGTGCTTTCTTTTATCTTCTGGTGGAACAGGCTTGTCATTAAGTTGAACACCCTCTGACTGTAATTTATGAACAGTTGCCTGCAAATATACAAACAAGTTACATTAAACAGGGTAATTTCATTACCCCTTACTTTACCTGGAATACACTTCTAGAGAACAAATATTCAGATAGGTGTTTGGAATTTTACCTTTATATACATAGCAAAAAGTAAGATGCTGAGGGATGTCTACTCATCCGCTTTCAACACCCATGTGTAAAAGTGTCAAGAGAGAAACCTAATCTCCTCATGGCCTTGAACAAGTTGTCAGTCTAATACAGGGCAATTCAATTACAATTTCAATTGTGCCAGATTCTCACACCAAGAAATTTAGCTGGGCCAGACATTTTCAGCAGGCGGTAAGCCAGCAGGTAATGACAAATTAAAAATTTTTACAGAAATTAATTTATTTAAAAACAAGTAATGTTTATTCATTGCTTCCCTTTTAAAAATCTGACACAGGCACATAAAAAATGTATTAAAAAAACAACAAAAAGCTATAACTGAACAGAATCTGAAGTAGTAGCAATACTTTTTTCCCCACTTTTGAAATAAACAAAACAAACATTTTGCTCACATTTTTTTTTTTTTTTCATTTTATTTTATTCACACGTTTCTAATCACTGATATGACAGAGGTTAAATTTGAGTTCCACAATGCCTTTCCTGCTGAATTTTTTTTTTCTTCAGAGGCTGCACGTATGGAGTGAAAGTGGATTAGTAAATTTATTTTAAAACTAGCAAAATACCTGCACTTTGCAGCGGCGAAGTACTGCCTTAAAAATTTTATTAAGAAGAAAATTAAACCTTTTTAAACCGAGGGAAAATATACCAATAATTATTTGTTAAGGATCTCTTTGTATACCACATTGTGAGTTCGGCCCTCCGGTTGTAATATGACCAAGCTGTGCGCTGAGCTTACTCTTGAGCATGCAACGTACAGTTGGCCATGTGAACAGTAATCTTGTTTCAAATCTCACAGCTTGGATTGCTGCTGTCATAATCGGTTTGAGTTTCATGGTTTGTTTCAATTACGACAGTATTTGTAGGACTTGTGTTGAAGAGACATTCGGCATCTGTCAAGCGTTGTAAGTATACATCCGGTTTCATCGATAACTTCACATCCAGCTTTTGAGTGTTTAAACATTCATAAACATCAAAGTGTCCACTACTGAAATCGTCACCTGTGAATCTAAGATGTTTAAGAGGCATTGGCGGTTGTCGAAAGGTGTAAAATATTTGGCCATTTCGGTACACTTGAAAGCGGCAATCGAACAATTCAGCGGCAGCCATCAACTTACGTGCAGAACCATAGGTGAAGGGCTTAAGCATTTCACTTTTCTAGTGCTCCTGTGTTGTATAATTATCTCCTGTACCATCATCACCACACCTTGAACCTGTCCCCGTCATTCAATACATAAAACACAATGTTCCTCCGGATATCAAGAGTGAGCCTGATATAGCTGTGCAATATGTAACAAAGAGAATGGAAAAGGTAGGTGCCATCTCCGGGCATGGAAACCACTCGGTAAGTGACAGTTCTTTGATCGATGGTGATCACCTCGATAGACATGTTAATGGGGGTACGGTTGGAATGATAAAGGAAATGTGTACCTGAGCAATGTAAAGTAAGTCTAAAACACCTACACAATAACTATAATCGTAATAAATGAACAATAAAACAGCGGAGAAGCCGTGGATTAAATAAAAAGGCTGTAGCTATCAGCAGGGAGACGTGAATCCCGTGGCGAAGCAAGGAAGAGAATGTAGAGACTGGAGCAACGGACGGCCTTATATAGGCAGGCAGCCAACAACGTGGGAGGCGTTGGGATGGGGGACCCAACGCCGCCTCACACGGTGACCGAGCTGCAGGCTATGGACGTATATATGTACGTAAGTAGGATACAGTTAGCGTTGGGAACCCGCGTACCAAATTACTTGAAGATGGGCCCATAAGTAACAAAGACCATTGAAAAGTTCAATATGGCGGCCGACAGTGGCATCATATCACCGAAATAAGTACGTACATTGGTTTCGGTTAGCGCAGGGAAGCCGCCTACCAAATTTCGTGAAGATGGGACCATAAAAAAGAAAGTTCAACATGGCATACGTTGTCGACCGTTATGACCGTTATGCGTAGAATTTCGAAATGAAACCTGCTTAACCTTTGTAAGTAAGCTGTAAGGAATGAGCCTGCCAAATTTCAGCCTTCTACCTACACGGGAAGTTGGAGAATTAGTGACATTGGAAACTTCAATATGGCGACCAACAGTGGCATCATACCACTGAAATAAGTACGTACATCAGTTTTGGTTAGCGCAGGGAAGCCACCTACCAAATTTCGTGAAGATGGGGCCATAAATAAGAAAGTTCAACATGGTGAACGTTGTCAACCGTTATGACCGTTACGCGTAGAATTTCGAAATGAAACCTGCTTAACTGTTTTAAGTAAGCTGTAAGGAATGAGCCTGCCAAATTTCAGCCTTCTACCTACACGGGAAGTTGGAGAATTAGTGATAAGTGAGTGAGTGAGTGAGGGCTTTGCCTTTTATTAGTATAGATGTCTTTGTACAGAGTTGTTGG
Organism: Polypterus senegalus; assembly: GCF_016835505.1. Classification (NCBI taxonomy): domain Eukaryota; kingdom Metazoa; phylum Chordata; class Cladistia; order Polypteriformes; family Polypteridae; genus Polypterus; species Polypterus senegalus. The sequence goes on from NC_053154.1 coordinate 239,847,172, forward strand.
ATGTCAAGTAATTAATCATTAATTATAATTATTACGATTATTATTTTTACTAAATCATTTTCCAGGTTTCTTTGTTGACGAGTTCCCGTTGAAGAATTTATTAGTAACAGAACATAATCTGCACACGCCAAAACAACTGAAGTAATAACTAACAAAATTTTTCAGTACCATTTTAACAACGTTTACTGTCTGCTGTCGATCACTACGCACCCTGGTAAAATGACAATAATACACTTTCAACCTTAAAATGCAGACTTCATCTCATCGTTGTGTATGACGAAACAATGGGCAGGCAACTGCTCGCACATGTTTACTGACGGACAGGCCGGTATTTTGCATGGAGTATGCGTTAAATCAAAAGACAAATAGCATGCAAAGATGCACAAACACAAGGAGATCAGTGACAATCACACCTTAGTGTGCCTGCACAAAGTCAGAAGGGACAACTGAATTCCACGGGGCAAAGATATCTTCGTAGCAGAGGACCTATATGATGGGCAGAGGAATTTTAAATGTTTTACATGCTTACCTTTTGTTTTGATGACTGGTTGCATCATATCCAGCCTCTCATTGAAATTCAGCCATCCCCTCAGCAGCGCTGTGTACTTAGAAATATTTTCCCACATGCATCTACAACTCTAGTGTCATTTTCACCACGACTCCCTCATACCCAGCGCGGGATATAAAACAACCTTCATGCAGCTCAGGGATATGCTAGGGGAGCCCGTACCGACACATATGTTAACGGCACATACGCTCAACTATATATATATATATATATATATATATATATATATATATATATATATATATATATATATATATATATATATATATATATATATATATATATATATATATATATATATATATATATATATATATATATATATATATATATATATATATGTAAAAGGACCGAGGAGACAGCAATAAGGGTTGGGGTTTTCCGCCCCGTATATTGTACAGATAATCTTCCACACAAAGAAAAAGGTCATAAATATAAACTAAACAGTTCATAACGCAACGCCGTCTCCTGGCGTCGCGGCCATTTTATAGGGGTGGAGCGGAAGTGAAGGACAGCTGGGAAGGACCGCAAGGGAGGATGGGAAGGATGACGTCAGGGCAAGATGGCGGAGGAAGGGCGGAAGTACCGCACTGCGGTCAAACCAGGCCTATGGTGCTGGAAGGTCTCTTTTTCTATAAGGAAGCAGAGGGAGAAAGTTAATACCCCGCCATTCCCTGGCGGCGAATGTTTTCCCAGGTGTTCTCGAATCAGTCCGCGGCCTCCTAATCGCCGCGCGTGACACGATCCCCCCCTTAGCCCAGGACCGTCAGGTCGGGCGGACCTAACCGAGAGGTCGGGAATACGAGACAGAGCATCGGCATTGGCTTGAAGGGTGCCCGCCGATAAGTGACAGTGAACTTATACGGCTGCAAGTCAAGAAACCACCTAGTGACTCGCGGATTCGACTCTTTGTGCAGGGACATCCACTGAAGTGCAGCGTGATCAGTCACCAGAGCGAATTCGCGACCCAGCAGGTAGTACGGAGGTGGGTCACTGCCCACTTAATGGCCAAGGCCTCCCTCTCCACCGCCGCATACCGGGTCTCCCGGTCCATCAGTTTCCGGCTAAGGTACATCACAGGGTGCTCGACACCATCGACGCTTTGGCTCAGCACGGCGCCCAGGCCTGTGTCCGAAGCGTCGGTCTGGAGAATAAACGGGAGCCCAAAATCGGGCGTCCGTAACACAGGTGCCGACGTTAGGGCCTTCTTTAGGTCACTGAACGCGTGTTCTGCCTTGTCGGTCCACACCACGCCGAGGGGAGCGCCCTTTTTTGTCAGGTTAGTCAAGGGTGCTGCTCTTTCGGAGAAGCGGGGAACAAACCGGCGGTAGTAACCGCAAGCCCCAAGAAAGCCTGCACCTGTTTCTTGGTATTCGGACGGGGCCATTCTAAGATGTCTTTAACTTTGGAGCCCTGTGGCCGCACCTGTCCTTGTCCCACGAGGTAGCCTAAATATTTGGCCTCCTTTAATCCAAAAAAACACTTTCGGGGGTTTATGCGGAGGCCGGCTTTAGCCAGTGTTCGGAGGACAGCGGCGACCTGCAATAGATGCTCCTCCCAGGTGCGGAATAGATGACAACGCCATCCAGGTAGGCGGCACTATAGGACTGATGGGGCTTCAGCACTCTGTCTACCAGACGTTGGAAGGTCGCCGGGGCCCCGTGCAGCCCAAATGGGAGGACCTTGTACTGCCAGTGCCCGCTAGGGGTGCTAAAGGCCGTTTTTTCCTTTGCGGATGCCGTTAAGGGAATTTGCCAATACCCTTTTGTCATGTCCAGGGTAGTCAAATATCGAGCCGTACCCAGCCGCTCAAGGAGGTCGTCAATGCGGGGCATGGGGTAGGCATCGAACTTGGAGATCTGATTCAGACGTCTAAAGTCGTTACAGAACCTCCAGGAGCCGTCTGGCTTGGAGACGAGGACAATAGGGCTGGACCAGGGACTATGGCTCTCTTCAATTATGTCCATGTCCAACATACGTTTCACCTCCAGTTCGACCTCTGCACGTTTTGCCTCCGGGAGTCTGTAGGGCCTCTCCCGGACGATTACACCGGGGTCCGTGATTATATCGTGGGCAATCAGCGAGGTCCGGCCGGGTGACTCGCTCACCACCTCGGGGATGGCACGGAGGGTCTGGGTTAACTCCTGCCGCTGCTTGGGGTCAGCTCTTCCGAGGTTAAGGGCAGTTGTGCTCGTGAAAGGGAGAGCGACCTATGGGAGCTGGGAAGCTCCTCTCTATCTCTCCAGGGCTTTAACAGGTTGACATGATAGATCCTCTCGCTCGGTCGACGATTGGGCTGTTTCACCAAATAGTCGACGCAGTCCTTTCTCTCCTTAACCTCGTAAGGCCCTTGCCAGTGAGCGAGCAGCTTCGAAAGTGGGAGGTCGGGGCGAGCACCATAACTTCGGTCCCCCGGCGGAACTCCCTGAGGACGGAGTTGCGGTTGTAACACCGGGCCTGCGCTGCTTGCGCACGAGTCACGTGCTCTTTTAGGAGGGGCCTGATCTTTGTGAGTCGGTCGCGCAGTTGCGCTATGTACTCCAAAATGTTAGAGGAAGGAAGGGCCTCGGCCTCCCAGCCTTCTTTTAGGATGTCGAGGATTCCCCGGGGTTGTCGACCATATAACAATTCAAATGGGGAGAAGCCAGTAGAGGCCTGGGGTACCTCCCGGTAAGCAAAAGCACGAGCGGGAGGAGCTGGTCCCAGTTCCTGCCGTCCGCGCTGACTACCTTGCGAAGCATCTGCTTAAGCGTCTGGTTAAAGCGTTCCACCAGCCCGTCAGTTTGCGGGTGATAGACAGACGCTTTCAGGTGCTTTATCTGCAGTAATTTGGCTACCTCCCTGAACGTATCCGATGTAAAGGGCGTACCCTGGTCCGTGAGGACCTCCTTGGGTATGCCCACGCGTGAAAACAAATTAACCAGTTCCCGTGCGATGCTTTTAGTATTAGCGGGCGCAGGGGACCCGCCTCTGGGTACCGGGTGGCATAGTCCACCATGACTAGAATATATCTGTGGCCACGGGTTGAGGGCTCCAGGGTCCCACCAGATCGACCCCTATTCTTTCAAAGGGATGTCAACTAGGGGTATAGGGACTAGAGGAGCACGGTCCCTCCTAGGAATCTGGCGGGTCTGGCACTCCGGACAGGATTGACAGAAACGCCGGACCTCCTCATTGATCCCAGGCCAGTAAAACCGGAGCTTAATTCTCTCCAGCGTTTTTCGGCCCGAGGTGGGCCTAGGAGGTGAGCGTGGGCCAACTCGCATATCTCCCGCCGGAAGGTACGCGGAATTAGCAACAACTTCCGCACCTCGCCCTCATGGGTAGCCACCGGTACAACAGATCATTTTGAGGACAAAGAAGGGTTCGCGGTGTGGAACCGTCCGCTGTGAGCTGTTAGGCAGAACAACGCATTCCGGCAAAGCGCAGGGAATCATCATTCCACTGTTCCCTCTTAAAGGAGGCGGCGTGGACGAAACTGATGGTCCAGGCGCCGAGAGGGTCTTGTGGCCTGGGCCTGGGAAGAGTTCCTGGCTAGTCCCTTCCCCGGCGGAGTCTTCCGGGTCAAGGTCAGAGGCCAGGGAAAAGTCCCCGGAAACACCAGCGCCGCTAGGGCCTGCTCTTGTGCACGGCGTGGAGGCCGCGGGAGGGGTGCCTTTTCCCCTCATCACTAGATCCAACATGGCCCCGGAGCGCGAATGGCTTACCGCTGATTCTTTTAGACCAGTCTTGTCCCAAAATCACTGGGAAGGGGGTCAGGTAACACAGCGACCGTCATTTGGGTTGGTTCCCCTTCCAGGTGACATAACAGTGGCGGAACGATAGGACCTAGTCCCCCATGCACACAAGTGACCAACAAGCGCTGGTTTAACCACTGTTGCGGTAAGACAAAGCGGCGAGCGACAATGGTAATGTTGCTGCGGAATCAAACAAAGCTACCACGGCGTGCCCATTTAGCAACACCACTCCCGTGTTGGACTCGCCAAGGGATGCGGCGGGATACAATACCTCTCCGGCGGCGTCCAGGTACAGTCCATAGGCTCCGGGCGATGTTGTGGGGCAGGTTGGTAGCAGGTGGCGGTCTCGCCACACTTGAAACAGCGCGGCGTCCCGGCTTCTCTCTGGCTCTGGGTGGCGCTTCTGCAGCGTCGAGAGGGCTCGGGGGTGGCCGCCCGTCCCTGCCGGTTCCCGCGAGCAGGCTTTTCTGACCCCCCAAGTCGGAGGACCGCCAGCTGACGCTCCAGGACGTCTAGGAGGCCCGACATGTTTTGGTAGGCGTGTCCCCGGACCTGCTGGGCGAGGGAACTGGGCATGGCATTGACCAGGCCTTCACAGGCCACCTGCTCGACCACTTTCCGCCCTGGGGTCCCTCTGGCCGTAGCCAGCGCCCATCTTGCCCCAGAACTCGAGCGCCTGGGCGCGAGCAGGCTTTTCGGGTCAAAGACCCAGTTCCGCCATTCGCCGCCTGCTGGCCGGCTAATGCCGTGAGCGGGCCAGTATTTCGGGCTTGAGGAGGTCGTAATTAGCGGCCTCCTCCTCAGGGAGGTCATAATAGGCCCGCAGCGCGGGTCCCTTCAGATATGGCGCCAGGATGGACGCCCAATCGGACCGCTGCCACTCGCTCCGGGTGGCCGTCCTCTCAAACATGCCCAGGTAGCGTCGGCGTCCTCCGAAGGGCCCATCGGGACTAAAGGGAGGCGGCTGCCTGGCGAGTCTGGTCTCGCCCGTTGGGCTTCTACTAACCTGGCCTTCGTGGCCTCCAGCTCCCGGGTGGTGCGGCTTGCGCCTGCTGCAGCGCCTGGAGCTGGACGTTCATTGCTTGTAGCACAGTGTTGAGGTCCTGTCCCTCCGTCATCTCGGGATCTCTGTATCCTGCCGACTACGCCAGTTGTAAAAGGACCGAGGAGACAGCAATAAGGGTTGGGGTTTTCCGGCCCCGTATATTGTACAGATAATCTTCCACACAAAGAAAAAGGTCATAAATATAAACTAAACAGTTCATAAAGCGACGCCGTCTCCTGGCGTCGCGGCCATTTTATAGGGGTGGAGCCGGAAGTGAAGGACAGCTGGGAAGGACCGCAAGGAAGGATGGGAAGGATGACGTCAGGGCAAGATGGCGGAGGAAGGGCGGAAGTACCGCACTGCGGTCAAACCAGGCCTATGGTGCTGGAAGGTCTCTTTTTCTATAAGGAAGCAGAGGGAGAAAGTTAATACCCCGCCATTCCCTGGCGGCGAATGTTTTCCCAGGTGTTCTCGAATCAGTCCGCGGCCTCCTAATCGCTCGTGCGTGACAATATATAAAAGCCTTTTGCATCTGTTACAATATACTACTTTAAAGTTTCAAAGACAATTCACCACTGGCAAACTAAGTAGAAATGATATTAGTCATACCTATTTTTAGTCGCATTTGTGATCATTTTAGTTGAAGTCTGGAGCCCTGGCGGGACCACGGGCTGGGCCACTCAGAGGTTGCTCCTGGGCCACATGTGGCCCATGGGCCGCCATTTGAGTAGGTCTGGTCTAATACATAAACACATGCACAGCCCCATAAGCACTAACATAGAATTACTAATCAGTCTAACCTGCATGGTTTTCAGAAGTGGGAGAAAACAGCAGTAATCTCATGCAGGAATGTACCTGTACCTGGAAACTACACTAAGGTAATGTTTAGCCTAGGACTTAAAATCAGATCCTTGGAACTGTAAAGCTGCAACACAGACTATTGTACCTCAATGTCACTTACATGCTGAATCTTAGCTGGTAAACATATTTGCTGTTTTTAATGTAGAGTAGCATTAATTACTTTAGATAATTAAATCAATTAATGAAATCTAAAAAATATCATAAAATACATAAAATAGATTTTACACAATCTAAAAAAAGTTATCAACTGAGAAAATATTTTTTCTTGTGTAATCAATGATTATGCCTATACCAAAATATTTTTTTTACATTGCTCTTTTTATATGTGTCTGTCTGTAACACTTACAACTCAAACACTCTAAACAAGAATGCACTTTAATGGAAGGTTGTCTATGATAAATTAATGAAAACAACTGACGTTTGGATGATCCTGGTCTAAATACTTAGGATGAGCTAGCAGACTGGAAAAAAGAATATTGTCAAAGAAACTGATGTACAGTTGAAGAACACTGAAAAGCCACAAATAAAGGATTAAGCACATCTGCACCTTTTTGTCTTTATTTTCATATTCTGTTTTTTCCTGTTGTCTTCTTCAAGAAAATAAAGTTGCCTTTGGGGCCTGTTGGCACTAGTTAACATGTTTAAAGGGTATCAAACAAAAAAGCATCCCCACGCATGGTAAGGAAGTTCAGCCTGGTTTTACTAGCAGCAGCAGACATTGTCAAGAAGTCCCTGGGCACATATTGCTTTGTTTTACTAGTTCTGTCACTTGTATATACTGAAGGCAAGATACAGTATGTCATAATTATCACAGTTGTGGTGCTGTACATTTATATAGCCTCCCTCAAACCGACATGTAAGAGATTCATAGTACACATTTCTGTTATGAGTGCTCCTGTGAAATGCATAGTTCAGAAATTGGTAGAAAAGTTGTTTACTACTGCTAAGTAATAAACTTAAACCAAGAACACCTTCTCTTCATAACCCAGAGGTTGTTTCAAACACCACAGATTGTGCTGAAAAATCCTTGTAAGTCAATGTGGTGACCCTCACAACAGACAGTTGTTTCACACTGGTCATGTCAGAGTGTATTCCATGATTTGTTGGCTACATTTTCATGCACCATATACAGTATACTCAAAGCAAGCAAGCTTAAAGATCATTAAGGCTCAATTTCAAATTGTAAAGTAACTCTTAGGTATGTACAAAACACTTAAATGCTAGTACTTTGCCTACAGTGAAGGATACATAACAGCAAACTGAACAAAATAAAATATGTTGCATTGCAGGATGTAATATTTGTTTCACCTGCCTTCTAAGGCAATTTTAAATACTTAACATACTGTAACAAAGCATAACATTCTCTAACCCTTTTAATCCTATATAGAGCCAAGAATGGCTACAGAGACAGGGACCAAACAATATTTCAGTCTATCAAGAGGCCTACTCACACAAGGCACTTTAGAATTATCAATTAATCGAATCTGTATGTCAGTGGGAATGTAGGAGACAAATCCATGCAGATGCAGGGAGAACATACAAAAATCAACATACCCATAGAAAAGGAACAGAATTCAAATCCAGGAAGCAGATCTATATGGCACTGTGCCATTGTGCCATCCACTGTAACTACAAATTGTGGAAATTTAAAAGAGAAAGGGCTATAAATACATAATGTAACCATTACATAAGGAAACACACCTGCAGTTTTACAAAATATTTATGTTTTACATAATTTATGTAATGGTTGGTTTGTAATATTTATTAATACTACTTCACAGCCCTGAAATCTTTGTTTGGAATCTCAGTCATAGTACTGGCTGTGCAAAGTGGGCACATTCTTCAAGCTCCGATAAACGGTTCTTCTCTGGATTCTCTAGCCTTTCTCCTACAGGAGTAATACATATTTATTAGGTTATTCTGTGACTTTAAATTAGCCCAGTGTGGGTGTGTATGGATGTGCCTGACTATGCTCTTCCACCAGTGGTGCATAACTCGTGCCTGGTGCTTTTTCTGTTTAGAGTCACAGAATTTATCCATGTGGCAACAAACACTACTTTATTACAGATTACAACCAAATACACACATACTGTCATAACGGACATATTTGGAAATGACTAGTCAAAAAGTATTCATTTGGCCTGTGGGAAGCACTTATATTCTCAGCAGGAAATGACTGAATCAGCAAGAAAGTACGGTACTATAAAGCAGCAACAGTACCCACTGTACTAATGTAAGTACTCTAAAAGAGTAAACCTAGAAAAGCAAGCTATACAAAACACTAGAAAAAGACATTTCAGCATATTTAATGTAGTATGCTTCGAGTGCTGGGGCCACCACAGTGTAAATGAATTTATAAACAGGTAATACATAAATATAACAAGTTATTACATAGGTGAAGACCACTAAGGCCTCTTAATTTTGAGAAAGAAAGAAAGAAAGACTCTGTTTAATCTGTAACTAGCAAGTTGAACACCATGTCATCAGTGCTTCCACTGGTACAGATTAAGTTCCATTGGAAAGAGAGGCTCATGTAGAAATTGTAAAAATATAAGCTAGAATGGAGAAAATGAACTTGTCGTTTACTTTGAGCAAACATTAAGAAAACTCTTAGAGTGTGTTTGCTAAATATAATGAATAGTTTTTTGCAAAGGAAAAGCACTATGAAAGAGCTTGCTTCTACTAACATTTCCAAAATCTACTGCAACCAAAATTATGCCTGTAGCAGGAAATCATTCTTAATGGGGATTTTGCCACAGCGTTTTCTAATGACTGAGCCTTATAGATTCCACACAGGCTGGACCTGCATTGCAGCCAGAATAGGGAATGGTTCCTTACCCAGATGGGAGATTCCTTGAAGGCAGACAGGCATCCCAACCAGGGAAGAGAGAGGAACCAGACCCAGAAGAGATGGCCAGAACAGATGGTCGGACAGCCCACCATACTCTCTATTGATCCAAGTCGCTACATCGCAGTAGCCCTCCATGATGATACCCATTCAGGAAACAGCAGGGAATGCTGGAAGATGTACTCACTATGGGTGCCATAAGGGGGCACTGTACGGAGATGCATTCCCCAATTTATAGGACTTCCGTGTGACCCGGAAGTACTTCCATCAGGCAATCATCTTGGCACCAGAAGTATTCCCAGGTCCGTAATAAAAAGGACCACACTGCCTTATCCAGACAACTCACAGCTGGAGGACATGGAGCAACACACAACTTTAAGGAGAGCAGTGCAGTGGTGAAAGGAGAGGTATAGTGGAGAGAGAAAACTTATGCATTTTTGCTTGTGCAACTTTATGGAATAAAGTGTTAATAAATCTTTCATTATTTGAACCCAGGACTCTTTGTGATCGTATTTGTTAGCTTGGGGTTCACTGACGCTACTGGTTCTATCACAGCCTGTACAAAAATCCCTGCAAAAGCTTGTTTTACTTTTCTGCAGTACAAGCAATTGAGCTGCAGAATGATAAGACACTGCAAATCAGTATGTGCTTACACAGTGAAGTCACAGGTCAAGTAGGTGATGGCATGTGAATTAGCAATTGGATGGCGCAAGGTAACAAATGTGTAAAGGTCTGGTGGAACAGTACTGAATACTGCAGTATCTGTACTTGCTGGATTACAGGAGGAAAACAATTTGTTCTTTACATATATGTAAGGTTTGAGGTTATGGAAAGTGCTTTCATTGGGCATTTCTTGTCATAAATGTCCTGATTAGCTTCAAGTGGATAATGGTTTTGAATGCTGAGCTAGACAGCAATTTCTCATTTTCTATATTAATTTGGGTTAATGCTGCATGCATCTCACATGGATCTGATCGTGCTATTGGGGAAAAGATGTGAATCCAAGGTGAACTGTATACTGAGAGTGAGAGAGAGAGAGAAAGAGAGAGATAACGGACAAGTTATACCTCAGGAGAAGCAGTTTCATTTGTCAACAATCAACAAACGTCTTTCTCTGTGAATTAATTTATACAGCTATTTATGAAGAAGAGAAAGAATAGCATTTAAAAGTATTTGGCAGTGCTGTCATGAAAATTAGAATGGAGTTGCTCTGAAAAGGATGCTAACTTTTCTATAAAGATCTTGTTGTTGTATTTCCATGACAATAAACTGATGAGAACTTTTTTTTCTATATTAACACATTTTTTAGATTCTATCAGGAATTACAAACTTATTTATATACATTGTGAATGGAATTTATAATGTGTCCATAATGGCACAAGTTGATGTATGTAATCAATTTTGTATATACGAGATACTATTTATTTTCATTTATCTGAAAAATATTATATATTTATTAAATAAATATTTGTTTGCTGAGGAGGGCTTGGTGTTGACCATTGAGGAATTTATTAACGACAGTTATTTATATTAGGTTCAAGCGGAATGTAGCAAATACTTTCTCTAATCCCTGCTGATGCCTGGAAAAACTATGTAACTAGACTGAAGCATTTGCAGACAGTAGTATCAAGTATGAAGAAGTATTCAAACAGTTACACTGACATGTCTGAGGTTCAGTTAGGAAATGTGTCCTGGCCTGGATTGAACATGCAGAACCAGAGAATAGCTTATTTTACAAAGGGCAGCACTGCCATTGGGAGGAACAGCTACAGAAAATCTTTAAAAAAGGCATTCAGCTGTACTGTGAGTAGCTGCAGCTTTCACTGCTGAAGGAGTGGTGCTCAATCCTTCTTGTTTTCCCATATGGATTTTGCAAGAAGAATTATGAGATTAAGTCTTTCCATTATAATATGCAGTTGCTGGTATAGTATGCAGAATGCTGTGCTGCCTGCCACAAATACACGTTCACATCCTCACACAAATACAGGCTCTGAGTGAAAGAATACTGGCTGCTGCATTTAAATCTAAAAGATCATTGCAAAACGTTACTTTCTTTGCCAGCTAACATACCAAAAATCTTGAATTGGCATTTACAACAGTTTAATTCCATGACCAAGAATTCAAAGGGTGAAAAATGTATACTTTGTAAGACTTTTCTCTCTTAACAAGAGAAAGACAAACACCCAAATCTTTATTAATTTGTGTTGTTTTATTTGTTACCTTTTGTGTTTGTATACACAGGTACTACATATTCATCTTCTGTACCCCATATGTTTTGTTATAAATTGCACTGGTTTATTTATTACAATTAGAATGCATGGGTTATTAACCAAAAAACAATCTAACTTGTGCCCCCATACTTAGGTAAAGTAGATATGGGGTATCCATTTTCATTACAAATAACTTGTAAGTCACATTGTGGCCTACAGTGAGGAGAAATGTGTAAAGTCACTGTATCACATGCTAAAACAAAACTTACCTACAGTATATGGTATGCTTTCTGGACAATTACAATCAATTGTCTCCAAACATATGGGGTAATTTCTGGTGTACATCTGATGGAGATTTTCTCTTTTGCTGGAGTACAGCTGGAGTACAAAGGCCTACTTGATAATGGTGGATGATTATTTTGCAAAATTATTATATTAATGTTATATCCTAAAGGATGAAGTATTCATTTGCTAGGAAGTGGTAAAATTCATGTTGTGTAACTTTGGCTTTTCAGGTCACTAACTCATTAATGGAATAACTACATATGAGGTGACCATGCAGAAGTAAACTGCAAAAAGGTTATCTTCCCTGATCAAACATTACTGAGCAAGAGAATGGGTCTCTAAAAACTATGACTAGTGGCTACCTCAACTTCATTTAGCCATAAATACTGTAGTGTATATAGTAAATCAGGAGACCCTTGTGCTTATAGTTCAAGGTAGGTGTTGTGGTGTGAAATTTTGCATATAAGTTGATAAATATTTTGTATGTCTTTATTTGTAATGTATAACACTAACATCTATCATTGATAAGAACAGCATTGGTTTGATGATTAAGAACCAGTCCTTTGTAATTTTCTGCAGGACTCTCACTTTTCTTCAAGCAATTCTCTGCAGGACTCCCTCAGTCAACCCCCACAGGAAAGCCAGACTGTTTAGCTGGCAAACATCACCTCAACAACTGGTTTTGGGGGAAGGTGTGAAAGTTATTGTGTGCCTCATTGGTCTGAAGTTGCCTGAAGCCATTAACTGCCGTGACACCCTATTGGCTGTGAGGTTTGAACACAGAATCTATACATTTGCTTGCTTTACCCCTCCCTCTGCCTCTTGCCAACTGATGAAGGAGCATCTCACACACAATGAACTGAAAAAGACCAAACTGAGAAGCATAACTCGGCAGCCATATTGGGACAGGTATGTAGAATATTCTGAAGAAAGCTGACCAAAAATGAGGAATTAACTAGAGACATTTTAAGTAACTAACAAGTTTGTGTGCCACCTGAAACTACACATCAGCATTTATCAGGTTGTATGGTTGCTAGTATTCACTTGTACTTAGCATATTGTTATTGTTTATGAATATTATCAATAAAACATGATTTAAAGTGTAACTTAACTCCTGCTTGTCTTTTACTACACTTAATTGCCTGAGTTTATAAATATAGAAGGGAAGGTGGGGAGAAGTTATATGGTACAATACCTTATAAACATTGGTAAGTCTGTAAGATTTGTGGCATTCTGACAAAGGCTACATATTAATAATACAAAAGGGGAAAGGAGAGTAATATATTACTCTATCAAGACAAAACTGTAGGCAATACAAAAGTACTCCTTAAAATAGTACTATCTATCTATCTATCTATCTATCTATCTACTCCACCCAGACATAATCGTAAATCATACCTTTATAGTTCATTGATCAACTACATTGTCATTTCTTGAGTAGGATGATAAGAACATACAATTACCTGAACAAAACCCACAAATTACACATGGTGTGATCTGGTCTGAATGAGGTCTTGCCCTCTTGCATCTGAAATGTTTACTGCTAACTTGTACATAGATATATAGCCATTGTCATATAAATATCTTCCCCATACATACAGTGCATCCGGAAAGTATTCACAGCACATCACTTTTTCTACATTTTGCTATGTTACAGTCTTATTCCCAAATGGATTAAATTAATTTTTTTCCTCAGAATTCTACACACAACACCCCATAATGACAATGTGAAAAACGTTTACTTGAGATTTTTGTAAATTTATTAAAAATAAAAAAGTTGAGAAAGCACATGTACATAAGTATTCACAGCCTTTGCCATGAAGCTCAAAATTGAACTCAGGTGCATCCTGTTTCCCCTGATCATCCTTGAGATGTTTAATTGGAGTCAACCTGTGGTAAATTCAGTTAATTGGACAGGATTTGGAAAGGCACACACCTGTCTATATAAGGTCCCACAGTTGACAGCTCTTGTCAGATCACAAACCAAGCATGAAATCAAAGGAATTGTCTGTAGACCTCCGAGACAGGATTGTCTTGAGGCACAAATCTGGGGAAGGTTACAGAAAAATGTCTGCTGCTTTGAAGGTCCCAATGAGCATACTGGCCTCCATCATCCGTTAGTGGAAGAAGTTCGAAACCATCAGGACTCTTCCTAGAGCTGGCCGGCCATCTAAACTGAGTGATCAGGGGAGAAGGGCCTTAGTCAGGGAGGAGGCAAAGAACCAGATGGTAACCCTGTCAGAGCTCCAGAGGTCCTCTGTGGAGAGAGGAGAACCTTCCAGAAGGACAACCATCTCTGTAGCCAGACGGAAGCCACTCCTTAGTAAAAGGCACATGGCAGCCTGCCTGGAGTTTGCCAAAAGGCACCTGAAGGACTCTCAGACCATGAGAAACAAAATTCTCTGGTCTGATGAGACAAAGATTGAACTCTTTGGTGTGAATGCCAGGCATCACGTTTGGAGGAAGGCACCGCTCATCACCAGGCCAATACCATCCCTACAGTGAAGCATGGTGGTGGCAGCATCATGCTGCGGGGATGTTTATCAGCGACAGAAACTGGGAGACTAGTCAGGATAAAGGGAAAGATGACTGCAGTAATGTACAGAGACATCCTGGATGAAAATTTGCTCCAGAGCGCTCTTGACCTCAGACTGGGGAGACGGTTCATCTTTCAGCAGGACAACTACCCTTAGCACACAGCCAAGATATCAAAGGAGTGGCTTCAGGACAACTCTGGGAATGTCCTTGAGTGGCCCAGCCAGAGCCCAGACTTGAATCCGATTGCACATCTCTGGAGAGATCTTAAAATGGCTGTGCACTGACGCTTCCCATCCAACCTGATGGAGCTTGAGAGTTGCTGCAAAGAGGAATGGGTGAAACTGGCCAAGGATAGGTGTGCAAAGCTTGTGGCATCATATTCAAAAAGACTTGAGGCTGTAATTGCTGCCAAAGGTGCATCGACAAAGTATTGAGCAAAGGCTGTGAATACTTATGTACATGTGATTTCTCAGTTTTTTTATTTTTAATAAATTTGCAAAATACTCAAGTAAACTTTTTTCACATTGTCATTATGGGGTGTTGTATGTAGAATTCTGAGGAAAAAAATGAATTTAATCCATTTTGGAATAAGGCTGTAACATAACAAAATGTGGAAAAAGTGATGCACTGTGAATACTTTCTGGATGCACTGTAAATGGATGCCTCTCTTTCTTTTCTGCCCCAGGTTCTATTATGGTATCAGCACACCAGGAGATATTTTAATGACTTGGGGATCAGAATGTTCAAATATACACAGTTCAGTTTTCGTTATCACAGTTTTTTTCATTCACTTCCAACTGAGATGAGTTCTTAGCACATGTGGAGGTTTATTATTGTCTCACTGGTCACTTTCATTTTGGCTTTCTTGGTACATATGCTTCCACATAAATAAATGACTACTATGTGTGATACTATTTGTGTTATCTTCAGTAAAGCAACCTAAAGACCTTCATCATTATATTTAAATAGAAGGTGTAACCTATTATGCTATCCTTCTCTATCCTAGAAAACTGTTTATAAAAACCTATCTTCTTCAAAAACCACAATCACAAACATTTTCAAACTAAATCCATACATTACTCATACCTCGCACCCTGCAGACATTAAGCCACAGGATTAGACACTGAACCTTACCACCACTTCTGTTCAAATATCACTAGTACCTTCCTCAGTGTTTTGGAGCTGTCTGTTTCATCCTTATGGCCCTTTTACTCAAACTCTCTATTAATATCTTTTTCTCACCTGTTAACTTTTCCCTTTAATATTGTTATGTTTTCCTTCTAATTTCTGTTCAGCAAAGTTTACTACTGGGTACCCCTGCTGGCACCCAGACACTAGCATCTATTTCAAAATTCTCTGATCCATTTTCTCCTAATTCTGTACATTCTCTTTGAATTACATTTTCTATTTTGAACCCTCTGTGTAATGGATTAATGAACACCATCATTCAAATATCAAGAACGTCTGGTTTGGAGATGTGTGGTTGGTGTTGAATGATGCAGGGATCTCCAAATCTCCCTTTGGTTTTATGTCTTCTAGTCTGCCTATTGCTTGGTCTTCCTATAACTTCATTTTTCACAGTCTTTGAACTCTCGTCAAAGAGTTTAGTTGGAGGATGAGGAACAGTAGCACCAGCCAGGATTTTCTTTTGTTTGATTTCTAATTTGTTATGGCTGTTTGTTTCCTATATTCATCTGTATTTGTTTGATTAAATAAAAATTTGAACAAACATATACAGTATTTGTTAGTTCATGTCATTTATCACCCTCAGCAGTGACAAAATTCAGCAAACACCGTTAATATTAGCACTATTACACGCTTATTTGTCAGAAAAGCAAAGCTTAGATAGAGACTACCAAACAAGGTGAACAATAAGTGAAACAATAATATTGTGTATTGGCATGGTGATGCAGGATATTCTGGGCTATCACAATTCAGTGAGGATTAAAATGTCCTTATAGATTCCTAGAAAGTAGTTTGATAATAGAATCAAAGTAATGTAAGTAGTATTATGAAATGTGAAAGACATGAAAGAAATAGCAAGAGCCCAATGCCAGTTTAATTGAGGCCATGTTAACAGGCTAAAACAAACATACAGTATGTGAAACTTTAGGCTAAAACGTTTAGTTTAGATTATGAGACACAGGTTACAGTTTTGGAAAAAAAGAATCTACTCATTAGTAAATCCAAACATCATCTGAAATGTAGTCAAACACTACACAGCCAAACCTTTGGGGCATCCCATGTAAGAAACCTTGACAAGAATAGCCTAATATATCCAGCAAGCAATAGAAATAAATTATCAATTTGAACTAAAAGTCAGTAAATTAGACAGATTTAGTTCACTAAGTAAAGCTCTCAAAATACCATTGAAAATTAGTTAATTAAAAACATTTAAGAAAATCCGAGTGCTGTGTTATAAAATGCTGCTGCCTAGAAAGAGTTTTCCAGGTGTACATTCAATCTGATCTTATTCTGCTGTACCTGCTTGCTTCCTCCCATAATCTAAAGACCTAGGGGTTCCTGCATAACTCCATGCGTAGAGTTCACACTAAAACATGGCATAAGAACAAAAGCAGAAATGTGCATACGCACAAAAAAATCTAGATGCATAAATCTGTGTGTTTCCCAGCTTCCACGTTCTTCTTCTCCATAAATCCCAGTCAGAGTATCACACATGCACACGCCTGATGTCCTGCCCCATCTCCTCCGAGAATTACGCCTCTTTGAATATGCAAATCAATATAAATAGCCCTTAAGCTTAGCGTTCTGTGAAAAGACAATAGCAAAAGCATAGGGGAAAATAGAAGAATTTCGGTGAATACCAAGTGGAGGCAAGAAAAAACATACTAATTGTTGGTTTAAACAGTGGTATAAACAACAAAAGGAAGTTGATCGAGTGACATAGCGTGTCGGAGAAACTCGAAAGTTCAAGTTAACAAAGTAGCACAGTGCCCGAAATAAAAAAGAGGTTGTCAGATATCAAAGTCGTGGTGAAAAGGCGAGTTGTAGCCCACCATCTGAGTATCATATGAAAGCTTATTAGGGTACAGAAAAAAGAAAAAAAAATAGGTACACAGTGAGAAAAAAAGCTTGAAATGTCAACTTTAATCTTGAAATTTCCATTTTAATCACGTAATTTATTTTTTCATTAAAGTAGAACATCATAAACTTCATCTTAAAATCGTTTGATTTACTAGTTTCTCAAATACCATCGTAACTAAAGTAGCACGTTAAATGCTTTGTTTTGTATGTGTTCTTCTATGTGCTCTATGTGTATGAATCACTACGTGCTTCTTAAACGGGCTTTCTCTTCCTCCGACTGGACACAGAATCCATTACATTCGTGATATTACAGTTCTCTGAATGATTAAAATACTGAGATGTACACTTGATATCATTTTAATGAAGATAGGAGTTAAAGAGTGTTATTAAACATGGGAACATGGTGTCGCAGTGATAGTGACGAGCTGGCACCCTGTCCAGAGTCTGCCTCACGCAAGATGCTTGCTGTGCCATGTGCGACCTTCAATGAAATAATTTATTGCAACAGTACTGTCTCTTTCAAATGTACTAACCCAAAATTCCTGTTCCTTCCTTTTCTTTCTCCAAGTAACCAATCGCCACACAGTCAGCGCTATAATAAATGTTAGGCCATCTGTAGGCTTAGAACGGCGATTTTTCAAAACTTTTAAGGAACACTGAAATATTTTCGTAGTACAGTAATACCTCGCTATATTGCGCTTCGACTTTCGCGGCTTCACTCTATCGCGGATTTTAAATGTAAGCACATCTAAATATATATCACGGATTTTTGCTGGTTCGCGCTTTCTGGACAATGGGTCTTTTAATTTAGGTTACATGCTTCCTCAGTTTGATTGCCCAGTTGATTTCATACAAGGGACGCTATTGGCGGATGGCTTAGAAGCTACCCAATCAGAGCATGTATTACATATTAACTAAAACTCCTCAATGCTAAAAGATATGCTTCCCGCGTGGCGCTTGTTTTGTTTGCTTCTCTCTGTCTCTCTCACTCTCTCTGCCTGAGGGAGGGGGCTGTTTACACAGTGGCTGTTTGCCTAGAAGATAGGACGCTCCTCTACAAAATGCCGCTTTATCACGGTGCTTCTGTATACTTAAAAGAATGCAAACATATCTTATCTTCAAAGGAGCACCGTGAAGAGCAGATAATGTCAGAGAGAGTGCTCCCTAAGAAAAGCAAACAACCAAAAAATCAATACGTGCTTTTACTTGTGAGAAAGAACTGCCATCTCTGTCTTGTAATGAAGCACAGTTTAAATGTTTGACTAAAGGGTGTTATTTCATGTCTAGAGGGCTCTAATAATGTTAACAGTGTGGGAGAGTTTATAAGGGCTTAAAATATATAAAAATAACCATACAAACATATGGTTTCTACTTCGCGGAAATTCATTTATCGCGGCAGTCTGGAACGGATTAACCGCGATAAACGAGGGTTGACTGTACATGTTTAATTATTCTATCCATCTATCCTTCCAGTGTCGCACAAGCCCCAGCAAGAATACAGAGCGAGGCAGGAACAATCCCTGAACTAGCTAGTGCTACGACACCATCTCCTCACATGTTTAATTATTAACAATATACAGTAGATTATTTAAATGATGTTAACATTTTATCTGTATAATTTAATAAACATATGTTGCTGCATTTCATCTTAAAAATGATATCGTCATCATATGTAAATACGCACTTGATAAAGTGGCTCAGGTTGTGCCATATTATAAATGTATAGCAAGTTTACCATGAGGTAATTGTACTAATAAGTACAAACAGTTCTACAAGGAGCACTTGATGGACTGATTGAGTGCGTTTATAGTTCTTGGGATGAAACTGTTTCTGAACCACTAAGTCCCTACAGGAAAAGCTCTAAAGCGTTTGCCATTTGAGAGCAGTTCAATAGACTGTGCGCATGGCTGAGGCAGCGTGTGCTTGATGCTGTATACTGATAATTCTCTTTCCGATCAGTTGCTGTTAGAGCTGTGATTCAACACTCAGACACAGTGGGATAAATAGTCTGAGTGGTGCATTGAGAGAAACAACAGTTAAAGCAGCTATGGTATTTGGAATAGTTTGGCCATTCCGTGGACCATTATATAATTACAGGTTAATTACAATCAGATGCCTTAAACTAATAAACAATATGCAGTTAATTTCAGTGTATTTATAAAGCCGCGTCAGGGATTTGAATCTGAACAAGAAAGGGAAGCCCCACTTGAACAAAAGCACTGTTTTAAAGCTGGGTGCTGCCAGTTTGCAAAACCGAGCAGAAAACTTGCGTATGCCAACATTTCAGCTGGCGTGAAAATGTGCATGGCTTTACAGCAAGTTTAGGTTTAATACATCACGATATGAGCATGGAAATGGGAGTATGCAATATTTTTGTGCGTACCACCGTTTATACATGAAGCTCCTGGATGTTAGGTTGACTGGCAACTGTAATTTGGTCATGTAAGAGTGTTTTTGAGTGAACATTTAAGCGAGCGTGTCCTGTGATGAACTGGTGCTATTGCCTAAGTTAATTTCAGAATTGTACCCAATGCTGTCAGAATAAAGTCCAGCTCCCCAATATCCTGCTCTAAACTAAGTGAGTTTAGAAAATAAATGGATAAGAAGATATTACATGTTTGTACTGGTGAAATTAAAAGTGTAAAAAAAAAACTCTTAACAGGGAGAATTATTAAAACACATTTTATAACCTGACAAACCCATATAATTCAATTGAAGATTGTAGGGGTCCCAAGCATGTCCTTGTAGCACTGGGCACAAGGCAGGAATCAAATATGTACATTGACTAAAATATGTTTATATAATACTCAGGGTGTGAAGTGGGCCAGTACTCAGTACCTGCAGTTCCCCATTTTTCATCAGCAGTAACTGGTGCATACCTGGTAAGACCTTCACATGACCCCAACCCTATCTGCTCTCTTGTGTAATGTACTATTACTATTACAGTACATCATGCTCAAAAATCCAAGGGAGTACATCTCTTATGTAATGTACAAATATTACAGGGGGAACAAACACACATACAGACATTCACACACAAACACACACACTGCAATTAAAACACTGGGTAAAATTTGAAACAGACTGGAAAAAGAACAAAGAGGCCGGTAAAAAGACAGAGTTCTGGCACTTATTTGTTTCCACTTCAGGCACTAACAATGTTAGTCATTGTATTAGTATATTTTGTAAATTTGCACAAAAAATTTTAATAGCAAAGCTGAATATCGTCAATTTTTTTATAAATTACGCCAGGCCCCCAAACATGACCATACGTCTTTCAGAGTTTAACCTAGTAGGAAGTATGAGGAAGGCTGGAAGATTGCTGGGATGGAATGCCAATTCATCTGGGACCAGCATGAAGCAAAAAAAAAAGAAAAGCCAAAGCATATATTTAGATATTTTCTAATCTCACATGTACTTAGTTCAGTTCTCTATGCCTATAAGTTTTAATGCTTACCTCAGCACTTATAAATCTGACCTCAGCCAGTAATCTTAGTAATTCCTTTTCATGTTTCATTGAGTGTTGAAAATTATCCAGATTACCTTCTGACTTACTTTGATCTTTTTTCTCATCTGCAAAACAGATTAACAGTATATAATTTAAATAATTTTCTGCGATCCATAAATATTGAGTTTATCATATGCAATAAAACATTTCTTAATCTAATATTTGGAGTACATAAAACTAACAGATTCAGTCTGAAAACATCTCAGTTGTTTCTGTAAAATTCCATTTCTTACACTGTATTTTAACTGTTTTGTGTTTCTTACAAAACTGCTCTTGAATGTTGTCTCAAAAAAGTATACTGATACATAATGCTCTTGCTGGCTAAACTGAATGAAGAGTAAGAGCTAAGTTATACTTGACTCTCAGAACTATTCTGCCCACACATCATGGCTGCTAAGCATTCCCAGCTGAACTCAGCGTCAGAAATGAATATGACACGTTCGCAAGTTGCAGTAAGAGCAAAAATTTGGGTGGCCATATGTGTTAAAATTTTGGTATGTGACATCAGCATCGTTGTTTATATCAACATCTCCATGGTGAAAAACATGCCTGTCAGAACAGCTGGCATCAAATCACCAGCTCTTTGAAATTGGATGTGGGAACATGGAAGATGAAATGGAAGGAAATTCAAGACAGAAATGTACGTGCATAGGGGAAAAGGTCCGGGAAGAGAAGTGGGGATTCGGCCATTACAAGGTAACACAGTTGTTATGGCAATCCGTATTGCAGCTCCAACAAGATCAATGCGTGCTTTAATGTTTGATGAATTGTTCGATGTGGTGAAGCAAACAATCAAACTTAAATGCTTACATATGAAAATATTCATGGTGCTTTTTTTTACACTCAAAATGTCTCACGTACCATCTTTGGTGCCTCTGTTGCATCTTTGCAACAGCATCTCACAGTGCCACCTGATGGAATCCTCTAGATTTACAGAAAGTACACATGCAAGTATAGTCAGTACACTGCTTGTGTAGCAGCAGAATCTGCAAGCGTACGCATCACATAGCATCAAAGAGGCCAAAAGAATTTATGTGAACCAAACTTCCATCCATCCACCCATTATCCAACCCGCTATATCCTAACAACAGTGTCACGGGGGTCTGCTGGAGCTAATCCCATCTAACACAGGGTGCAAGGCAGGAAATAAACCCCAGGCAGGGCGCCAGCTTTAATTTTAAGATTATGTACCCATTTCTATTTCAATTAGTCATATTTTGAAAGAACCATTTCAGTTTAAAAATGGATTATGCACCTCTCTATAAAAGAGATTACAAAAACAATCAGATATACCCATAAATGACTCAGTGAGGTTCTTTAGTTACAACCATGTATAAAAAAAGTTAACATATGAACGTTTTACATTATGTCTCATTTGCTTTGTAGCAGTGTTCATCTCTTAAAAAAGCAGGCTGTTCACTCTGATAGCACTGGGCATTTTAAACTTAAAATTTCTTGAGATTACAAATATCTATTTGCAGCAGAGTTTAAAAGCAAAAATGACAGTGACAAATCTAAAAGCCAGTTGGAAAGTAATATTGCAGAAAACGCAAAAGATGGCCCAATGAGATTCTTTCAATATTTTAGTAGTAAAATAATGGTTAAGGAGGAAGTGAAGAGTATTAGAAAGTGTGAGGGCAAATTAATATATATATATATAGACAGTGAAATAGCGAATGCTCTGAACTTGCATTCTTCTAAGGTCTATATGTGTGAAGACGCTGATAACCTCCCAACAGCAATAGACATGGCAAAGGAGTTGCTTAGTGATTTTAAAAACTGGAGAGGGAGAACTGCTGCTTAGATAAAATAGGCTGATATCAAACAAATCACCAGGACCAAGTAACATTTGTCTCAGCGTGCTTAAACAGGTTAGTAAGCAAAAATAAAAATCCTTCATATTTTTCAAAAATCTCTGAAAAGTGGCATATTTCCTAAGGACTGAAAGCTAGCAAATATTACCCCATTACATCAAAAAGGAGATTAGCCTGATCCAAGTAACTACATGCCAGTAACTTTAACATGCATCACAGGTACTGGAAGCAGTTATCACAGAAAATGTCATGCATCACATGCCAATAAAAGGTGCACTAGGAATAGTGAGCATGGATTCAGATGGGGGAGATAATGTTTTACTAATAAGCTAGAATTCTATGGGGACGCAACAAAAGCAGACGATCATTTATGATTTTGAAAACATTTTTTGTTAAGATACCACATGAAAGAGTAATGATCAAACCAAAAAAGAAATTCAGGGGCACAGCCTATATGTGCATACAAAAACAAAATTGGCTCAAATACAGAAAGTGAATGGTTATTGTGAAGAAGATTTTTCAGAATTAGCTGATGTATGAGATTGGAGACAAATACTTGTCACCTTGGTGTTTAAATTTCAAAGCTGATATGGTCTTTTTGAATCAACAAATAGAAAGGCTGTTTATAAGTGTTTCAAAACTAAGATGCTCAGTTACAAAATTAAGTCCTCTTAAAGTGTGCAACCCCCCATGCGCCCCCTCCCAAGTGCCTATTCGGAATGCTTCACCTAAACCTATCTGGGACTGCTTTTCATTAACTTATTCTGAACCACACAGAAGAGGTAATGTCACCAAGTACACAAAAATGCAAACAGCTATTCCCTGTTACAAATCTAGGTAAGCTTCATGCTGTCTTGAGCATCCAAGAGCCTCTTGAACCTGGAACCAGGCAAATGAGGACACAGACAGTCAGTGGGGGTTGGGGCGCAAAAGTCTTCAATGCTTTTATTAAAATCCACAAACAGTGTCCCATAGTGCAATGCAAAAAACAATCTTTCATAAATAAATAAATAAATAAGCCATAAAAACAGCAAACAGTCCCTGTGTTAAAATTCTCATTAATAAATAAACCCAAAGGTAAAACCAGCACTACAAAAACAGTAATCGGGTCCTTAAATCTTTCTCCATTCTTCCCAAATTGAGCCCAGTGGGGACAATCTGCTCCTTCGTTCTTCTGCGGGACTAAACACCACTCTTCCTCTCGCTGTCTCACAGGCTCTGCTCATTCACCCAATATTGCTCACTCACTCAGATGATTTCTTTCTCCTTCTTGATCTCCCAAAACCCCTTTCATGGTGCTGATGTAGTTCTTTGCCTGAAGTATGAATGAAGCACCTGTGCAATCAGCCAAGCACTCCAAGCAATGCTGGCATAAGCACACCTGTTTGGAGCCTACACGCTCCAGAACCCAATTACTTATTTAAAATCTTGTTTCACCATGGACCTCTTATCACTTTCCATTTTAAGTCTAAAAATAATAAATCTATATTTAAATTATTTTAATGACTAAATACTGCATGAAAAAACATTACTGAATTGGTGTCAAAATGATTTACTGTATGAGGTAGAGGTAGAAATGTAAGCAAAGCAGTAGTTTCTGTTTCACAGTTTAACAACTTTTTCAAGATTTTTCAGACTGAAGAATTACGATAATTATTTTGATTTACTGAATTTATTTTTTACTTTCTGCTTATTTCATATATGGAAGGAGTATCGTTTCATGAAAAAAAAAATCGTCTGAGTTTATTTTTATCAATTTTGGGACAAAAATATATCATGAAATATTTTGGACAGTTTGCATTTGTTAACATTAAGAGGTGATTAGTGTTATGTTTAAGGCAGGGTTTCATCTCTTCTATATGTATATTTTTGCTTTATTGATTTTTTATCTCTGAATTTTTATTGTTCATGTTTTCATGTAATTTCTTTAATATTTATTAATCATTTATTATTTATGTACTGTGTTTTTTAAATGTATATATTGCAAGAGGCTGCTGGATTTCTTGACCAGCTGGGACGCCTCCCGAATGGAAGGATGAGTGGGGTAGCTTATGAAGGGCACTGCCTCCCCCAAAATAGTTGGCAGCACCCATGGTTTGCGACAGCTCCACAGATTCCAGCAAGGCACACTGGGAGTAGGCTACAGCCCTGTAGCGACCACTAGGATGTGCTGAAGGGATTGTTGAGCCCTTGTGTGTTGTGCTCCCGCTTTACCTGTAAGTATTCCCGGGTCATGAGGATGCAGCACCAGAAGAATTTCCAGAATGCTGAATATAAGGAGCAGCCTCACCTCATTTGGTAGCCAGAGTCTGGAGAAAGGGGGGAGGGGGCTGGGGGGAAGCTTGCTTATGAGATATGGAGCTGGAGGCTGCAATGGTCCGGGAAGAACAGAGAGTGTTTTGTGTATTGCTTGTGACTGTGTGTATCAGTCCTTGAAGACTGCCCAGGGTCGGGGTTGCTTCCCTGAATAAAAAGCTTGATTGGACATGTTCCTTGTGTTCTCTGCATGAATCCAAAAGAAGCGAGGCCACCATGAGGTCACACCTGAGAGACCACACACCATCTTCAAATTCTGTCAGATTCAGAGCTGGAGCTGGCAGACTTAAAGATGCTAAGATTTGCTTTGGGTGTGACAAGGAAGGATTGGATTAGGAACGAGTCCCTTACAGGGTCAGCTCAGGTTGGACGGTTTGGAGACAAAAGACATGCATGTGATAGGTGTAACAGAGCAAGATGCAGAAGGCAGGAAGATATGGAAAAAGATGATCCACTATGGATACCCCTAACAGGAGCAGCCGAAAGAAAAAGAAGAAGAAAATAAAATAACTTCTCATAGGTGGTCATTGAGTGTTGTTCGGTTTTTCTTAAGTATTTGCTTTCTTTTAATATTTTCTAGATTGTGTATTGGGACTTGTTCTGGAATGTCTTTTAAGAAAATCCCTTTGATTTACTATTTTTGTCTTTTGTTGAATTTCTGTAAATATATTTTCCATTTATAAAGATATTTTGTTTGGGTTGTCTCAAGAAGCTATAGGTTTATGGTTATCCTCTGTTTACTAGGGCATTTAGGTACTTTTGAACTTTTAAAATCAGCTCTCCATTCTTTTACCTGTGTAGGTGAAGCCTGAATGTAGTAATTCGGGGCTGGTTGCCTAGGGTAAGGCAATATCTGGGCAAGTCATTGAAGGTCCTGGCTTTCTTTTTGGGATTTTTAGTAGACATTACACTCTTTCACCATCCATCCATGCTAATATACAATTAAATTTCGCCTTGAGCTTTTAGTGTTCAACATTTTAAATCCAAAACAAACCACAGCCAATTTACTGCTCAAAAATTCACAAAATTTGGCATACACTTTTAGGACTTTTAAAGGATGAATTTTGTGTTCAATCCAAACCTTGATCTATTTCTGGGATCCAGCTACACTCGAGTATGCTTCAATAGTACAAAACAACAGGAAGAGCTTTCTATTTTGCACACAGCTTGTAATGCCTCATTTTTTCTGCTTTATTTTAATAAAAACACTCATGTTTGAATGTCTCTGCCTCGTCCAGGCTCAAGCCACAATTTACTAGTGTAGCGTTTTACATAACATATCATAATTAACATAAGCTCAAATCTTAGCCTGTGCAGTGCTTAAAATGGTAATATCCTTTGAAAATCACAGCTTTAGCCTATTGGTATACTGTATTTGTTATAGTGTATCAATCCCTGAGAGCAAAATTCTCTCTTCTGCACACCCCAACTTTTTTTTCCATACCCCGTCTGCCAGCACAGAAGGAGTGCTACACTGTTGGGCCCTTGAGCAAGGCCCTTAACCTGCAATTGCTCCAGGGACATATAGCTGATCCATTGCTTCGCCCCTAAAACTTTGAGTAATTTGGGGTATGCAAAAAAAAAAAAGAGAACATCCTCTTATTTGCTATAAATAATGGTTGACTGCATAAGGCATTCATTCACACAAGTGATCTTTTAGCCATTAATGAAATATTTCCCAAGAGATATGATTGCTTAACATAAAAATTTATAATTTGTTCTCTAAAATCGTGATTAGCTGCTGTTGGGGAAAAATATGCATAAATATTGCAAATCTAAAGTATTTTTATGGAGAAAATGTAACTTATTTGTATATTTTAAGATTTTTTATTATACTGACAAATACTAATTATTTTTCTATGCTAACCAATACTTACTTGAAGCTTGCCAGCGGCCATCATCATATAACAGACAGAATCTGCAAGCAACACGACAGATATCCCAGACTTCCTGTTTTCTTGCCACTTTTGCCAAAGCTGCCCAGAGTTTCATTCTAAAATAGTTTTAAAAATCAAATACAGTACTGTAAAATATGAACATTATTCATATATATTTTTATATTAATACATATTCTATATTTTACTATTTAAAACAATGTAACAAAAAACAGAACAGTCCAAACCTTTCCTTATCATTATGGCTTCCGAGAATGCTCAGGTAACCTTCCAGTTCTTGCAAAGAATCTGTGTGATGTTGGGCTTTTGCTGCAAGTTGACTAATTATCTTATTGTTCTTTTTCAATGCAGCATCTACAACACAGCATTAGACAAGATAATTAAATATAAAAATGTTAATAATCACTTGTAGAGCATGTTTATAATCTAACTGTAGAAAAAAGCCAAAAATATTGCCATATCCAAATTATCCAAACTCAAAAATTTCAAAAGTGCATGGTTTTAGACTTTTAACTCATAAAGGCTTGAAGAGATACATAATACATTGATATCAGTCCTACTGCTTTACTTGAAATATAACCAAACATGGGACTTTGATTTAAGATTGCAACACACAAGGATCTTATTAAATGTATTTATCAATCAACTTTTTCCTTTACACTGGATACAAACTACACTTCACTAAACCACACTATGGATTTGCACTAATAAATAAAAACAAAAGGTGATATAACCAAACACTTTGAGTTAAAGTGTGTGTAGATGATATCAGGGCAGAACTGGACTGGGGAATTCATGAAACTTGACAGTAACAAAGTATTTCTATATGTCATAAACAGCAGACACAGACCAGGACAGTAAGCCCTACATTGGCATTGTATGCACAAGAAACTTCTTTGAAGAATCCTAACAAATGTCTATAGAAGCTATCCAAGGGTTTCCATGTGTGTTTGATAAGGCAGCTAGTCCAGCCATCTGGCTCTTTGAGGAGCAGAGTTAGATTATTGGCTCAATGTGATTAAAAAGAGGTAAAGTTAAGATAGCTACAGTAGTTCCCAAATACAGATGTTGATTTGTCCATGTAACCAGGAGTGAATCCATGAACAGATACAAAGAAATAGAAGAAGAGAGAAAACAGGAAGTATAGAAAACAGCTATATTTTGCTTATTCAGGTAGTCAAACTGGGACAGGCACAATCAGATAGAACACGAGAAGCCGAACAGTAAGATCTTTCTCAGTATGTTCTTTTGTTCTGTAATAATATTTACAGTTTAAATGAAAATGACAAACTACAAGTCACTTTTATTTAATTTGTAGATGGGTGACATGGCAAATTTTCTACAACACAGTGCTTGAACAGTCTGTGTTACTTTTGGGGTGGTAAACTACAGTATGTCACCATTAAAAACTCAGTTAATCGCATAACACCTGAAAGTAATCCAGACAACCTATCAAAAGCTAAATGTTTAGTTGACAGCAGTGTATATTTAAAAAATGACTCAAGTATATTAGAAAAACAAAGATTTTATGACCATAGCAGATGATGTACTATACATTAACTAAGAGATCTGTGTATCAGTTGTTATTGTATAGATTGTAAAAAAAATTTCACATCGAGTAGGACACCATATAAGAACAAAGTCATGCAGATTTGGTTCAAAACATGTTACAGAAAGAATGCAAATCCTTTTTAAAGTAAGCCTTTTGAGTGAAATATGACATCAAAATGTTTAATAAATGAGGATAACAAATAAATAGAATAGGTACTGTAAAATATCACAGTTACTTTCTCTGTTCTGTTCATTCTGAAAAACAGCCAAAATGTAATAATTTTTGTGGAAATACAAATTTCACAAAGATGGTAAAAAAATGTCAATCATAAATGACCAAAATATTTGAAAGAAAAGACAGAAAATAAAATCTAAATCATCATCACTACCAGTAGTACTAAATACATTTTTAGTCTTTCTCCTTCAACACATACTTAAATGTATCCCCATTATAAAACTAAGTGGAAAAATAGGTCAGTCAGTATTATAAGCTTCAAAGTGGCTAAACACATGAAAATGGATAATGTTTTTTATATGGATTTAGCTCAATGGACAGCAATTAATGCATGGATGTAATTACCTTTTTTCTGTTATACAAAGAAAAAACAGTGCCAAGTTGAGAACAACACACCTATGCTCCATTGCAATTGATCAGCAGGATGAGGCAAAGTGAAAGTGAAAATCAATAGGACCAAATATAATCAGGGAACTCACAATGGAGAAAAGAAATCGGAGCTAAGAAGTGGGTAACATTCAAAAGTCTACAACATGGAGGAAGTCAATATTTTTGTAAGCATGTACAAATAAAGGTTTTAACAACTCTGGATGGAAGGTAGAATCTAGAAAGGCGAGAAAAACCCTAAAAGCCCCTAAACTCTTTTAAGCCACTAAGCCCATAGTCTTAGTGTTTTTTAGGAATGCCACACTACTGGAGGTGACCATATGCTATCAGGCAATATGGCAAAACTGCCCAGTTGACTACTTACAGAGCCATCCAGGCTCCAAATCTGTGATCATATTCTACTGCTTATTATACTATCACATACTGTATCTGCACTCATTGTGTAGCAATATTATATAAAAACCTTTTGTTACTAATTCAAAATTAATTGCAAGGTAAAATTGCAACCAATATACAGAAACAATCATTAATAATAATAAACATCAATTTAAATTCAGATTTTAATGGCAGATGAGTTGGTGTAATTAACATGGTATATACTAAACCCTCAGATACAAAACTGATCAAAAATCTTAAAATTTTATAAAATATTTACTTGCACATAAATAAAGCAGTAATAGATAATGAAATTATTTTTGGGCATAAACTCTGAAAGGTGGTTGTGCATTGGAATTCTTTATTGAAAGGCTTTTCAAATTGAGCACTCATTAGTCTATGGTAAATTCAAAACAATTTAGCACATTTCATAACTAGAACTAAGTACAACTATATAGATACAGTTTTAAATCACTGACTTCCAATAAGTTTAGACTCAATTTTGAAACTGTACTTTTGACATATATTCTTATAAATGGACTAGTTGTGTTACCCGGCTTTGCCCAGGGAATTTTTTAAGACAGTGGGCCTCAGCTATAGTGTTGTCAATTAATCAGATATATTAGGAGTACTATGTAACTGGCTGAATACTATTCTGTATACAATATTTGTTTTTTTGTATTTTTTTTTGTTTGTTTTTTTTCCAGGGGCTAATGTTATATAGTTCCCTTCAGCTTCTTACTCTTAAATATGCTAAATACAATTGGCCTTGAGTAAATGTTCCTGCAATAGATGAATTCTTGCTTTTTCTAGTGGCTTTGTGTTTTGCAGTAACCATCAACAAAAACAATTCAAAGGAAACTGTATTATTTTAAAATGGACTGATAATTAGCAGGACTATGTACACAAGTATAACATCAGTCTGTAGTACATCTTGTAAAAATGGTAGCTTCCAATCAGATTTGAATGTAATGCTTTGACCTGTAATCTTGTGCAGTAAAAAGTTTTGGAGGGTTTTGATCAAAAGCAGTATAAACTGAATCTTTGTTTACTTTAACTTATTACATTGAGCATCAACATTTACAAGCTTCACATTTAAGTGGCACATGCAATGAATTGAATTTTTTTTACAGGGTTATGGCAAAAATAATAATTAACAATTATTTATTTTATATTATAATTGAAAATATTAATTTCAATTAATAGTGCAATGAAAAATGCACTTTGTGTTACCAACTGCATATTCTATATTCTGTTTATACACATTAAAGTACAAACAATTGTTAAACATACATTGACAGTTGTGCGACCTTAAATAGACAAGTGTGTGCCTTTCCTAACCATCAATATCAATTCAGTTAACTTGACCATATGTGGACTCCAAACAAGGTGTAAAAACATCGACAAATTTGCAGAAATTTCTTAAATCCTTAATATTCATTCTGGGGAATATAGTTTTGCCTGATGTGAGGAAAAATTCATCTAAATGATTTTAGAATAAGATTAGAACATGGCAAAATTTAAAAAAAGTAAAGAACTTTTAAATACACTGTACATATCAAGGCAGACTGTATCATTATTATATTCTATCACAGGGCAACACAAATTATACTGAAAGATTAAAAAAAGAATAAAAAAACGGCAAAACATCTGAAGATCCTAACCCAAAAAGCAAAATAAAATGCAAAGTCAAAATTCCAAGCCAAAAGTTCCTGTTACCTTTATGACAGAACGAAGAACACATACGAAGTTTTGTAATTAAAATATCGACAATCTACAACTTGGTGAAAGCCTGCAATGCAAAGACCTTTATACTATTATAGCAACATCACAACCTGTGACTTCTGGGTGACATGGCGAGTGTTAACAATAAAATGTCTTAACAGGACTTCAAAAAGGAAGTGGCCACAGAAAACAAAATGCTGCTGCATATTAGCAAATTATAACATGAAAATATGATGAATACTTCAAAGTAAAAGCAAAATTAAACAATAATTAAATATTTGAATTCTTGGTCTCGGTTCCGCCTTATAAAATGCCCATGTATCATGTTTCAGACCAAGAAGGTGTAGACTATAATATGCTTTTTGGCAGGTAAAGCAATTATTAAGCAAATAATATCAGCATGTCCTTACTATTTACAACAAAATTCTGAGCACCTGGAGCCTCATGTATAACGCCGTGCGTAGAATTCGCACTATAACATGGCATAAGCACAAAGCCGAAATGTGCTCACGCACAGAAAAATCCAGATGCAGGAATCTGTGCGTACTCCAACTTCCATGTTCTTCAGCTACATAAATCCCGATCAGCGTGAAAAGTAATGCTCGTGCACGCGCTTTATGTAACGCCCAGACTCCGCCCAGAATTATGACTCTTTGAATATGCAAATCAATATAAATCGCCCTTAAGCTCAGCCTTCTGTGAAAAGACAATGGGAAAAGCACGGGGGAAAATATAAGAATTTCAGCGCATACCAAGTGGAGGCAAAGGAAAAAAATACTATTTGTTCAAATAAACCGTGGTATAATCAACAAAAGGAAGTTGATCGAGTGACATAGCGTGTTGGAGAAACTCGAAAGCTCATGTTCACAAAATCGCACAGTGCCAGAAATAAAAAAGAAGTCACATATCAAAGTCGCCGTGAAAAGCCGAGTTGTAGCCCACTGTCATATGAAAGCTTATTAGGGTACAGAGAAAAAAAGGCACACAGTGGGGAAAAAGCATGAAATGTCAACTTCAATCTCGACATTTCCATTTTAATCACGTAGTTTATTTTGTCATTAAAGTAAAACATCATAAACTTCATCTTAAAATCGTTTAATTAACCAGTTTCTCAAATCACATCGTAATTAAAGTAGCACGTTAAATGCTTTGTTTTGTATTTGATCTTCTATGTGCTCTATGTGTGTGAATCACTACTTGCTTCTTAAACCGGCTCCCTTCCTCCAAATGGACACAGAATCCATTACATTCGTGATATTACAGCTCTCTGAATAACTAAAATACTGTTATATATGTGGCCTCATGTGGTTTAATAACTGTCCTGCAATTTTTACCAGACAACACTGTCTCCAAATACTTATTATTTTTTACCTAATGGTTCATTGTTTTATTTTTATAAAATATGTTTACTGATGTTGGTGGCATAGTTATATGTCAAGGTACCTCACAGATCTGGGGCCTCATGCATAAACAATGCGTACGCACAGAAATGTTGCGTAAGAACATTTCCACGTTCAAATCTCGATGTATAAAACATACACTTGGTGTAAAGCCACGCACTTTTCCATGGTACCTCATACCCTGTCGTACGCAAGTTCTCCGCTCCGTTTTGCAGGCACCCAACATCAAAGCAGTGCTACTGTTCCTGTATGGTTACCTTTTATTTCTTAGAACCAATTTTCTGACGCAGCTTTATAAATACACTGAAACTAACCACATATTGTTTATTAGTGTAATGCATCTGACTGTAGATTACCTGTAAAAATATAATGGCCCAGGGAATAGCCATAGTATTCCAAATACCATAATTGCTTTAGCATTGTTACTCTCACTGCACCATCTTCTTCTTCTTTTTCTTCTTTCAGCTGCACCCTTTAAGGGTTGCCACAGCGGATCATCTTTTTCCATATTACTCTCACTGCACCACTCAGAGTATTTATATCACTGTATCTGAGTGGGGAATCACAGCAGCAGCTGATCGGAAAGAGAATTATCGGTATACAGTAATCCCTCGCTATATCGCGCTTTGACTTTCGCGGTTTCACTCTATCGCGGATTTTAAATGTAAGCACATCTAAATATATATCACAGATTTTTCGCTGGTTCGCGAATTTATATTACACGCTTCCTCAGTTTGTTTGCCCTGTTGATTTCATACAAGGGACGCCATTGGCGGATGGCTTAGAAGCTACCCAATCAGAGCATGTATTACATATTAACTAAAACTCCTCAATGCTATAAGATATGCATCCCGCGCAGAGCTTGATTGTTTGCTTGTCTCTGCCTCTCTCTCACCCTCTCTGACATTCTCTGCGCCTGACGGAGGGGGTGTGAGCAGAGGTGCTGTTTGCTTAAAAGATACTGACGCTCCTCTAAAAAAATGCTGCTTTATTGCGGTGCTCGGCATATTTAAAAGCACAAAAGCACACGTATTGATTTTTGATTGTTGCTTTAATCTCGCTCTCTCTCTCTGACGTTCTCTGCGCCTGACGGAGGAGATGTGAGCAGAGGGCTGTTTGCACAGAGGCTGTTTGCTTAGAAGATACTAACTCCTCTAAAAATGCCGGCAAACTTGAAAGCACAAGTATTGATTTTTTGATTGTTTGCTTTTTTTTGCGAGCGAGCGAGCTCTCTCCCTCTGAAATTCTCTGCTCCTGAAGAGAAGAAGATTTATTTGCATTCTTTTAATTGTGAGAAAGAACTGTCATCTCTGTCTTGTTATAGAGGACAGTTTAAACTTTTGACTAAAGGGTGTTATTTCATGTCTAGAGGGCTCTAATAATGTTAACAGTGTGGGAGAGTTTATAAGGGCTTAAAATATATAAAAATAACTACACAAACATATGGTTTCTACTTCGCGGATTTTTGTCTATCGCGGGGGGTTCTGGAACGCAACCCCCGCGATCGAGGAGGGATTACTGTACAGCATCAAGCACATGCTGCCAAAGCCACAGCAAAACGTTTCAAAGCCTTTCCTGTATGGACCTTGCGGTTCAGAAACAGTTTCATCCCAAGAACTATAAACACACTCAATCAATTGCTCCTCGTAGAACTGTTTGTACTTATAAGTACAATTACACCACTGTAAACTTGCACTACAGTTATAATATTACACAACCTGCGCCACTTTATAAAGCGCATATTTACATATGATGACGATATCATTTTTAAGTTGAAAAGCAGCAAAATATGTTGATTATTTTATACAGATAAAACTTTAACTTCATTTAAATAATCTGTATTGTTAATAATTAAACATGTGAGGACACGGTGCCGCAGCGCTAGCAAGTTCATGTATTGCTCCTGCCTTGCGTGCTGTATATTTGCTGAGGCTGGCATGACACTGGAAGGATAGATGGACAGAATAATTAAACACGTACTATGAAGATAGTTCAATGTTCCTTAAAAGTTTTGAAGAATCATCATTGTAAACTTACAGATGTCTTAACGTCTATTACAGAGCTGATTTTGTTGCGATTGGGTATTTGGGGAAAGAAAAGTAACGACAGGAATTGGAGGTTAGTACATTTGAAAGAGACAGTACTGCTGCAATAAATTACTTCATCGAAGGTCACATATGGCGCAACAGCATCTTGTGTGAGACATAAACAACCACTGTGCCATCGTGTTCTCATGTTTAATAACATGCTTTCATTCCAATCATCATGAAAATGATATCACGTATACATCTCAGTATTTTAATTATTCAGAGAGCTGTAATATCACAAATGTAATGGATTCTGTGTCCTGTCGGAGAAAGAAAAAGAACGGAAGCACATAGTGATTCACACACATAGAGCACATTGAAGATCAAATACAAAACAAAGCATTTAACGTGCTACTTTAGTTACAGTGGGATTTGAGAAACTAGTAAATTAAATGAATTTAAGTTGAAGTTTATGCTGTTCTACTTTAATGACAAAATAAACTACATGATTAAAGTGTAAATTTAGAGATTAAAGTTGACATTTCCTGCTTTTTTCCCCACTGTGTGCCTATTTTTTTTCGTCTGTTCCCTAATCAGCTCAGACGGTAGGCTATAACTCGCCTTTTCATGGTGTCTTTGATATGTGACTTTTTTTTTTTTTGGCACTGTGTGACTTTGTCAACTTGAGCTTTCGAGTTTCTCCAACACGCTATGTCACTCGATCAACTTCCTTTTGTTGTTTATTCCACTATTTAAATCAACAAATAGTATGTTTTTCCTTTGCCTTCACTTGGTATTCACTGAAATTCTTATATTTTCCCCCGTGCTTTTCCCATTGTCTTTTCACAGAACGCTAAGCTTAAGAGCTATTTATATTGATTTGCATATTCAAAGAGGCGTATTTCTGGGAGGAGTTTGGGCGGGACAGCACGCGCGTGCACGAGCATTACTTTTCACCTTGACTGGGATTTATGGAGCGGAAGAACGCATAAGCTGGATTACGCGCAGATTCCTGAATCTGGATTTTTCTGTGCGCAAGCACATTTCGGCTTTTGTGCTTACGCCATGTTATAGTGCGAATTCTACGCACGGCGTTATGCATGAGGCCCCAGATATTAGTTTTTTTTTTCTGGCCTAGTCACTCAGTCTGAGTGGCTTTTGTACATTTCCCAGGCATCTTTTCTACCAGGACTCCACCTTTAATCTCATATTCCATCTTAAAGACAATAATTAGGTAATTAGCATCCCTAAGTTGACCTAAAGTGGCTGTGTGCATGAATATATCAATTCAGGGTTACCTCCTGCTTTGAACCAAAGACTTCTTGTAACTCTGTAATGGAAAAAGCTTGGGAACTTTTTGGATGTTTACCAAAGTATAGTTTAAAAAAGCATACATGAAGACCTAACACATATTAAAAAGGTTGCTTGCTTACCTTTCACATCATGTTCTCCATCAAGAACAACTAGGAATGTTTTAGGAGACAATGCAATACCAGCATTTTCCAGAAGGGAGCGCTTCATTCTGACATCATCATTTGTTTTCCCTTTCTTTGCCTTAAGAGTAATTCAAATTAAGAATACTTAATTTCACATTCACCATATAAGCAACCATCATTTATAAATACAATTTCAAAAGTTGTACATTTAGTTCTTGTTATTTCAGGAAAAATACTCCCAAAAAGTATATACGGTAAGTAACATGTTATTCATTTAAATGGCATTAGTTTATATACAGATTCTTCTATATATTAAATTCCTTACTGTATATGCGTCACACTTTCTAATTTCAACAAATGAACTCTTTGTGAATATGTAAAGAATTTTATTTTCTTAATATTAATTACCAATGTTTATAAATGTTAAATATTTAAATACATAAACAAAAAATATACTTAATAGAACAGACTCTCACAAATTAAAAAATGAAATTTTTATGAAGTTTTAGTTATGAATAAGTACACTTAAATATTTTTATTTATCTTTTTTACAAAATACACTGGTTTGCACTCCCACACAAAAATGGTATATTTTATACACCTACTGTAGGTATGCTGAATTAATTTCTGAAACTGGAATTTTTCTATCACAAAATGTTTCCGGGAGATATCACTGTTTTGAAAAAAACTGTTGATTAAAAAAATAAGGTACTTTTTATGGCATAAATACTTTTTATGCATAGAGTATTAGTTCAAGTATACTTTGAGCTGAAAAATGAGTCTCATCGTAAGTATTTACTTCCCATTTTTTGCTCACAAGCAGTATTTTTTTCTTTCTTCTTGTAACTTCAAAATAGTCAGGAATTTATATTTAGTAGGCTAGAAAGATGCCTTTTAATTGTCCTGAAGAGAGAATGTTGTTATTTAAATGCACTTGGGTGCAACATGTCTTTAAAATCCATTTTGTACGCACTCATCTGGATTTTTATCTGAGAACATGGGAACAGTCTCTAATGAACATGGAGAGAGGTTCCACCAGAACATTATTCTAATGGAGAGTCATTATAGCAGAAAGTGAAGTGAATGTGTTACCAGACAACTGTTGGTCTTTCCACTGTGAAACACTTTCAACATATTATAAGAGTTAAAACTGGCAAGTGACTACTTTTTGTAAATAATAATCATGTTTAAAAATTTGTGTAATTTATCATTTTTTTTCAAGTTTAAATAATTAACTTTACAATTTGCATCTCTCAAAAACTGGATTTTTTCTGTTGCCAGGTCTGAATTCAGCACACTCAAATGTATCTCTATAGGAGACCAGTGATAATATTTTAAAAAAAAAAAAAAAAAGCAAATTTAATTGTCTGATCTAAATTGTATAAAAAATACTCCATAAAATAACTTGCATTGAGTTAACATGTTTCTTACTTCAAAATGTTTTACTGCAAAGCAGCTTTCTTATGCCAATTAACAAAGAATAAACGAAAAACAGTCCATATCTTACACTGATATGTAAGCATGTTAAGAAATTGGAGTGATGCTAATTGAAAATGCATGTAGGACCAAGACAGTATTAACATTGTTAAAGTTTACAGTTTATGATAGTGTGAATTCTGAGTTATACGTGTCACAGAATGAAAAAATAAATGGAAGGACAGCTAAAAAGGGAAATCTATGTGACATAACAGCAAACACGTTGTACAACAAAAAAAATCCACTGACTAAAAATTACCAAGATATTTTGGAAATACAAAATTCTTCTATTCCACCTAATGCCTACTATGCTACTAATCTATTCTTCAATAAAAATGTAGCTATCAATTAATAAATTATAGCATTTAGAGGAATTTAACACAGGGTTTAACTTCAACAACAGGGGCTTACTGAATTACAACAGTTTCTCGACTAAAATAATATAAAATGAATGCTTCAGCTCAATGAATTTCTCACAGCTATTCTAGTATGCAACAAAGCCAGATATAAATTATGCACAGACAAGGCGGCACTTTTTTTTAAATGAAGCTTATTGCCTAATAGATAATAAATAAAATTTGGGCAATACAAATAAATCCAAAAACTTAGGCTACAGAAGACACCCTAACTTAAAATACAAGAACAATTTAATGAGGTTATAAAGCCTCATATACTGATGTAAATCATTAAGGTTCTAATTTAAATGAAGATGAGCATAACTAAAAATGAGCTACAAAGCACTTATTGGGACTTTAATTAAAATGACAAAAATTATCTCTTTCAAGCTGCAGGGTATATTTAAAATTAAGCATTAAGTGCACAATACAGCAAGTAAAGAAGTTTGATTAAGTGTTTTCTAAAATCTTGCATGTCATTGCTTTAATAAAATGCTGTTCAGTGATTCAGTGCATATTTTTTAATAGGCCAAATTTAAGGCCTGTGGCATTTTATCTGCATAAGAGTTATAATATTCACAATATGAGTTTAGATGGAAATCTAATAATAGAATTGTGTTCATATTACATACAGTATATTGAATCAAGCATACTGCACATATTTTATGCAAAAATACATATATAATGTAAAGTGCACAATGCATTTTGATAAAGGAAAGTGTCATACTTGTGTTTTGACAGATTTTATGCAAGCACTTGGAAAGATAAAAAATAATTTCCTGCAAGGAAATGATAAAATACAGAAAATGCAGCCTGGATGCTAGTCTTGGTTGTCCACAGCATGTATAAAAAATTGCTCTGTTTCAGCCTGAGAAATAAATATAAACATAAAAGGGGCAATACAGCAAGTTAAAGTGGAAAAAAAAATCTTAAAAGCTAGCAAGGATATCTAAGTCAAATAGAGGGATATGTTGCAATCTAATTTAGCAATTTTTTTCACAAAACACTCCATTTTAAATGAAATAATTTCTTTTAGAAAAGAATGGTTGCATAGTGTTTAGCACTACCACTGTTGAGATCTGTGATCGTATTTATCAAGCGTCTCAAAGTGACACAAATTTTGTCCTACTCAATTTACCAAATTTTGTCACCCATACTCCTGGAACGGTTGAAGGTTTTGAACATGCTGGACATCAATGAACCTGTAAGAAGGTATTGATTTGACAGTGATCAAATAATATGCCTAACAAATCTTGTACGTCATGTAATCGCTCCATCTATGCAAAGAATCCATGCACTGTCATCCAAAATGAAGGTGTTGGTAATATTATGCTTTTTGGCTGCATGGAAAATGCAGCTTTGCAATAGCAATGATTAGGTGTGTCACAACCAACCATTTCTTAAATCTTGCACCATTCTGAATGCCCTTACAAAACGTAATGTAATAAACAGATTTATACATTTCCCCACTACATCACGTGAGGTAATGTTAAAGCAAGCTGTATTCATGCAAATCACTGTTTTTTCCAGATGTTTCTGGTGTGATTGAATGCAGAAACATCAAGATAATTCCCCAAGTTTCATAGAACAATCAAATATAAATCATAAGCGAAATCACAGTATCAACACACAAGTGGTCATAGATAAAAAGTGTATTGTGGTAGACAGCATGTTACCCTGAAGATAGGCAGGGCTGGACGGGTGATGGACAGTGAAATATCTCGAAAGGTTCAAGAAAGCAGGTGGAGAGACTACAGAAGCACTGGATAAATACAGCCTTTCAGACAATAATAGGTGATCACTACAGAGACGCTCAGGAAGATGATCAAAACGCTAAAAGAATGAATGCAACTTCAGTAACAGTATAGGAATAGCTGTGGCTAATTTCAGTAACTGTTATTTTATGTGGCATTTCCCATGGCCATAACAGCAGAAAAGTTATTCTTCTGGAAATATGGCTGTGAATCATGAATTGTTAAATAAACATGTCTATTATAAGGCTTAACTTTTACTGTCTGTGTCTCTATCTTTCCCTCTTTTTGATGTTGCTGTGAAATGGCTAAGTTCAACACATGACTCTAGAGCAGGGGTGCCCAATATCGGAAAGGGAGTGCACGTACATCATGTTGCATTCAAAAAAAT
This sequence comes from Polypterus senegalus, assembly GCF_016835505.1. Lineage (NCBI taxonomy): Eukaryota > Metazoa > Chordata > Cladistia > Polypteriformes > Polypteridae > Polypterus > Polypterus senegalus. The sequence continues at coordinate 239,886,991 of NC_053154.1, forward strand.
TTTTTTTAAATGTTAGTCTATCATATATCCCTCCTATACCATTTGCCACTTGACTGACATACAGAGCAGCCAGTCTGAGATCTCTTTTCTTCTAACACACTGGTCATCCCGCACGCACAATCAAACGCACAAGCTGCTACAAAACTCCGGTTATCTAAGTGATCTAGTTAGCCTTCTAATTTATATCGATCAAAGAAAGGATTTAAAAAAAAACTGTTGTTATGGGCTGGATGTAGAATTAGAAGAGGATTTTTTTCTCTCACAATTTCACAATCGAAGTGCGTTTGTCTGATCTGTCAATCTATCATTGCTATTCCAAAGAAGGAAAATGTGGAAAGGCCCTTTCGAACTGTTCATAAAAATTACAAAACTGACTTCCTTCCAAAAAGCAATCTGAGAAAGAGAAAGGAGATGGAACTAAAATCGCAGTTAATCGGACAGCCATCATTTTTCACTCGACTGAATTCAAATGCAAAGGCAGACACACCGAAGCATCGTACCGGGTGAGTCACTCGATCATTAAGCATAAGAAGTCCTTCCAAGATGGAGAGATGATAAAAGATGCCTTCATTAAGGCAGATGGCTAGGGAGAAATTCCTGCTGAGCTTCCAAGACCCCTGGCCGGAGAAAAAGGAGTTTCATTAAACATGCAGAATAAAAGCAACTTAATAACGATCAATGGCCGCTAGACTTGGCATTTTTTTCTGATCTGACCAACATGTTGAATGAGCTTAATTTACAGTTGCAAGGAAAAGAGAAAACCATGGTCAATATGATTAGCTCAGTTAATGCTTACAAACGAAAAATGCAACATCTATCCTCAAAGCTGCAGCGCCTTGATTTGGGGAACATCCAAAACCTAACGTCAGAGCTGGAGACACAATGGAAGGCATGTGTGCAACTTGACAGCATACGATACACAGAGCAGATTGAAAATTGTCTGTCAGACTTTATCTAATAGAAAAAAAGTAACGATTCGAGTGTTGCCCAATGTAGCGGAGTAAGAGTAGCGTTTCTTCTTCACAGATGTACTCAAGTAAAAGTAAAAAGTATGGTGCAGTAAAACTACTCTTAAAAGTACATTTTTTTTAAAAAGTTACTGAAGTAAGTGTAACTCGTTACTACCCACCTCTGATACTCAGTATATATATATATATATATATATATATATATATATATATATTTATAAATATACAGTACATATACATGGTTGAAATAGTTTTTACTGTCAAATAATGCAAAGAGTACACAACACGTGTTTCGCCCTAATTCTGGGCTCATCAGGCGTACACACTCACTGCACCCCCTCTCGGGAAATCAAACCTTGGAGTAACCACCCATACAATCAGATTGTGAATGAGACTTCGAATGCCATGAATGCAACTACCTCGATCTACATACTGTCAAATAAACGAACTACACGACGTGGCACAACGCGCTGATGTCCGAGGTTCGATTCCCCGAGAGGGGGTGCAGTGAGTGTGTACGCCTGATGAGCCCAGAATTAGGGTGAAATATGTGTTGCGTACTCTCTGCATTATTTGACATTAAAACTATTTCAATCATTCTATGATCTGCTTCTCGCAACTGAAAGAGGGCACCGCGGCAGATGTTTGCCGGCTTGCAGACCAACCACAAGCGTTACCTGGTAGGTAACCACCCATACAATCAGATTCTGATTCAGACTACTGAATGCAATGAATATATATATATATGTAAATATATATATGTAAATATATATATGTAAATATATACATACATATATACATACATATATATATATATATATATATATATATATATATATATATATATATATATATATATATATATATATATATATATATATATATATATATACATATACATATATATATACATATACATATATATATATACACATATATACACACTGCTCAAAAAAATTAAAGGAACACTTTTTAGTCAGAGTATAGCATCAAGTCAATGAAACTTCTGGGATATTGATTTGGTCAGTTAAGTAGCACAGGGGGTTGTTAATCAGTTTCAGCTGCTTTGCTGTTAATGAAATTAACAACAGGTGCACTAGAGGGGCAACAATGAGATGACCCCCAAAACAGGAATGGTTTAACAGGTGGAAGCCACTGACATTTTTCCCTCCTCATCTTTTCTGACTGTTTTTTTCACTAGTTTTGCATTTCGCTATGGTCAGTGTAACTACTGGTAGCATTAGGCGAAACCTGGACCCTACAGAGGTTGCACAGGAAATCCAACGTCTCCAGGATGGCACATCAATGTGTGTCATTGCCAGAAGGTTTGCAGTGTCTCCCAGCACTGTCTCAAGGGCATGGAGGAGATTCCAAGAGACAGGCAGTTAATCTAGGAGAGCTGGACAGGACCATAGAAGGTCCTTAACCCATCAGCAGGACTGGTATCTGCTCCTTTGGACAAGGACAAACAGGATGAGCATTTCCAGAGCTCTACAAAATGACCTCCAGCAGGCCACTGGTGTGAATGTCTCTGACCAAACAATCAGAAACAGACTTCTTGAGGGTGGTCTGAGGGCCCAACGTCCTCTAGTGGGCCCTGTGCTCACAACCCAGCGCAGTGGAGCTCGATCGGCATTTACCATAGAATACCAGAATTGTCAGGTCCACCAATGGCACCCTGTGTTTTTCACAGATGAGAGCAGGTTCACCCTGAGCACATGTGACAGACGTTGAAGGGTCTGCAGAAGCCATGGAGAATGTTATGCTGTCTGTAACATCATTCGCATGACCAGTTTGGTGGTGGGTCAGTGATGGTCTGGGGAGGCATATCCATGGAGGGACGCACAGACTTCTACAAGCTAGACAAAGACACCTTGACTGCCATTAGGTATCAGGATGAAATCCTTGGACCCATTGTCAGACCCTACGCTGGTGCAGTAGGTCCTGGTTTCCTCCTAATGCACGACAATGCCCGCCTCATGTGGCAAGAGTATGCAGGCAGTACCTGGAGGATGAAGGAATTGAAACAATTGAATGGCCTTCACGATCCCCTGACTTAAACCCAATAGAACATCTGTGGAACATTATGTTTCGGTCCATTAGGCGCCGCCAGGTTGCTCCTCAGTCTGTACAACAGCTCAGGGATGCCCTCATACAGATCTGGGAGGAAATGCCACAAGACACCATCCGTCGTCTCATTAGGAGCATGCCCCGACGTTGTCAAGCATGCATACAAGCTCGTGGGGCCACACAAGATACTGAAAAGCATTTTGAGTAGCAGAAATTAAGTTTTTGAAAAATGGACTAGCCTGCCACATCTTCATTTCACTCTGATTTTAGGGTGTCTACACAATTGAGCCCTCTGTAGGCAGAAAACTTTTATTTCCATTAAAAGACTTGGCATCCTTTTGTTCCTAAGACATTGCCCTGTCGTTATTTGTATGGATATCCAACTTCATATTGAGATCTGATGTATCTAATGTGTTTCTTTAAAGTGTTCCTTTAATTTTTGTGAGCAGTATATATATATATACATATATATATATATATATATATATATATATATATATATATAGTGGACTATGGCCAGCAACTTAACATGGCCAATACCCCCAAGCCGCCAGATGGAGCTCTCCCTGCGATGTGGAAATGCCCCGAATTCCAGCAGGGCATCATGACTTTGGAGTTTTAATGCACAGCCCTGCTGCATAATGTCGGGCCCGCCAGAGGACGCTGCAGAGAGGTCCTGAGACATATATTTTCCATACAGCCCGGAAGTACACCGCAGTCACGGTGACAGAAGAAATGACGTACTTCTGGGTTGAAGAAAAAGGAGTTTTCACCCGACCTGGAAGTGTTACAAAGTCACATGGACAGAGAGAGAGAAAAACTTCTGGGTCAAGCAGTATAAAAAGACTGTGGGAGCCAAGTTGGGAGGAAGGGTGACTGAGTTGCTGGGAGGTGTGGAGGATTAGATTATTGTTTATTGAGAACTGAGAATTGTATTGATTTATTATAGTAAAGTGGAGGTGCTTGTGCACATTTATAAAGTCATTATTTGGACTTTTATCTGGTGTCTGGTCTGAGGGTTCAAGGGGATGAGAGTGCCCCCTATCTATCTATCTATCTATCTATATATATATATATATATATATATATACACACAAAGTATATATATATATATATATATATATATATATATATATATATATATATATATATATATATATATATATATATATACACAGTATATACACACTGTAGCATTTTTAATGTAGGTAGATAATTTTGACCTGGTCAATTTAAAAGTAGCTCGCAAGCCGAAAAAGTGTGGGCACCCCTGCTCTAGAGTATTTCATGACCTTAAGCTTGAATGTAATCATGTCCCTGAATGTCATGTTATTATTATTATTATTATTATTATTATTGTGGAGAAGATACCTTAGCTTTAATATCAAAAATTATGAAGCATCATTATAATTTCTAAGGAAACTACTATACACCTTAATGAGTACTATTTTGATGTTCAGGGTGTCATAAAAACACAACATCATTAATACTCAAATGTTAACTCCTACTACTCACAGGAAGTGTAGGAAGCTTCATAACTAATCTTCATCACCTACTCTGGGGAAAGACAAATTCATATTAGTCAGACTTTTAGTGCAATTCCTAGGAGTAATTCTGAGATGCTTGACAAAAATAGTCACTGTATTCAAATTTCAGTCCATTCATTAACTTTGTGGTTTTTCACTGTCGGCTTCTTTACACATGGCAGAACATTTGTGTTAGCCTGAGTGGTGATTCTAAGTCACCACTGTGTGGATGCATAGCTAAGTTAAAAGGAGAAAAATTACAGAATACAATTACAGATGATGGCAACAATATTCTACAACAATAAAGAAACAATAAATAAAAATAAAATAGTTTTATAAACTGAAACTTTAATGCAATGTATAAGTGTGTATTCTTTACATTATTCTGATTTTCACATGCATGTTTTTTAAAACAGGCCGCATTGCTTATAATGAAAATTACCAAAAATTAATGGGCAGACCGTGTGGTCAAGTATACCCAATATTTTGCATTAATGCAATTCTGCATAGTACTGTATTAAATGTTACATAATAAAGGTCTCTCTGAACTTGCATTTCTCACATATAATGTTGACATTCCTGGAGCCTATGCTTAATCTAACACCTTACCAACTGGCATATGAAAAAAACAAAATGGCTTTGGAAGACCAACTCCAGCAAGAATTCTCAAACTGTTTTTATGAAAAATGTAGATATACCATTATTTAAAGTGTACTCAGTGAAGTACAGTACAAAGAAGGTTTCCGATTATGAAACCTTACTACTCAGGTTGCTCTTGAATCTGTACAGCTTCTGTGTAATCAAGATGGAACAATTTTATTTACACAATAAAACAGAATCTTCCTCCCAATAAATGCACTGCTATGTTTTTGGCTGGGTGCACCTTTCTTTATTTAAGAGATATCATTTTTCTTAGCTTGATTTTTCAAAAAAAGAATTATGGTATTTTTTGATTCTTGTAAAGTGTAGTAAAGTGAAAAAAGTACCTTTGTAAAACACTATTTTGCAATGTGTTGCACTTTATTTTGAATGCATTTTAATTGTGCTGGCTAGGGAATTTGTGTTCCACTGTAAGTCACTCTACTTTGTAAAGCATATCCTGGCTGAAGATGCGGCAGTACAGTCAGCCTAAGAGTAATCTGGGAAAGCAAGCCAGGCACTGTACATAGGTGTTTTGAATCACTAGGCTGATTGCTTTCATTTTTTCTCTATCCCCACTAAAAATCTTTCTGACACCCTCAAATATTTCATAAAATCTACCCGCTAACCTGATGAAAATTAGCGTAGGTGTAATCCAAATATCCCCTATGATTCACTCCCATCCCCTCAATGACAGGTTCCTATTTTGTTTAATGGTTCCTTAATTTTTTTTCAGTCCCCTCTATACATTTGTCATTTGTTAGTTTTCCATGCTTCTTTGCATCTATGTGCCTGCTTTGTTATTTAGACTGTGTTCTCATGTCAGTACTTTCCAATATAAATTCATTATGCATAATTTTCTTTTATTGTGCTAACTATTGTCGTTGTTACCGACAACTTTACATTTTCATAATGATGGTGTATTGCTAGTCAAAGTTAGGATTCACTATCAAGTGCATGTAATTATTTCTTTCAATACTTGAATATTTGTACTATTTACTTGTACAATGGCTGCTTTTCATGTTATACATGCAATCTATGTGTATGTATAATAATAACTGATTATATATACATACATAGCCCATTAATCAATTTTAAATCAATAAAACCATGAATAAAAATATAAATTCAGTGTCTGTGACTTCATTTTACTAATGTTTTTTTAGTTCCTTTGTCAAAAGAAGTATCCATCACTTCTTTGGGCAGACTCTGTTAGGGAGACTGAGTGAAATATGTGTGCCCCTGTCAAAAAGGATTACGGGGAGAGCTGTAGAAAGGACAACTATCATTCAGTAAGGCCTTTATGAAAATTTATTTTAAAGTTATGGTTCATGTGTTTTAATGAAAATGCATCAGAACACCCTCACACACTGTATACTAATACATACAAACACAGTATGTACTGTATAATGAAGATTTAACTCATTGTTAATAAATGAGATAATGATGTACTGTATAGCGGCCCCCACTTACTGCTCAGTAAATCCAAACAAAAACAGATAATTCATAACATAGTAATCCAACAAAGTCACAAAGAGGACAAAACTCTATGCTGGTAGCACTGGGAAAAGGCAGGTATCAACTCTGGTTGGGGTTTCAGCTCGTATCAGTGCTCACCACACACTCCCCACTCATTCGTACTGGGACAAGTTAAATAGTCACCAATCAAGCTAGAACTTCAGGATCTGCATTAAACACCAGAAAACCTATAGAGAAAAGCCCATGCAGAGAACCTGCAAAGTCCACACATATTGCAACTAAACATGTATTTGAAACAGAGAAACTGGATCTGTGAGGCATCACTTCTGTGTGCTTCTCACCTGGTTTGAGCTTTTCTCTAAACTATTTCTAGAGGGAGATTAAAAAGCCAATAATAAATTACAGAGAACAGGCTGCAGATCTCTTCAACTTTCAAATGTACAGCCTAATTAGAGTGGTGTTCTTACATTAGCTTGAGAAAAATGAAGGCTTTGAGAAAGAAAGATGGGCACTTAATACTACTGAAGCATATTGTTCATTGTAATTAACTTGTACATTCCATGAAACCGGCTCCACAGCTTCAGGAAGCATGGATTTATGGAATATGAAATTGTGAATTTCTGTAGATCAATCCAGGTGGCCACTTCAGCATGTCCAGCTCTGAATGACAGCACAGTCATTGGCCTGCTACTTTACAATTTCAGGGACCCAGATTCTAATTCCATCTCAGCCTAAAACCATAAATACACCATGTAGCTAAACTTCTTTGTGATAAGAGTTGCATGTCTTTCATATTCTCAGGAGAAACCATAAATTCTCCAAAAGCCCAGCATTTGTAGAATCAAAGAGGGGCCTTTGAATGAAATGACTACCAGCAAATCAAAATACACTACATTCAAAATTAGAAAGCTGTGAGAAGGAGGCATTCGGAATATATCATTAAAAAAGATTGTTTTTCCTACATTACTTTCTCAGTGTTGTCTGTGACAAAGTGATATTCCACCAAGACCAGTGATCTGAACTCAAACACTTGCCCAGTCAATACCTGTGTGGAAATTGCGCTTTCTCATCCTCTTCTGCAAGAATGGGATTTATTGCTTTTTTAAAAGGGTAATGGATACATTTTTCTTGCATGGTCACATATGCGAAGAAATTGCATTAAGAAAAAGGCTAAGGGAAGTTAATAGTGTTTACTCATTCAACTCAGAAAGTACTACGTGTGTGTAGAGTGAGTGTTATACTACAAGTTGCTATAAAGTAACTAGAGTTATACTAGTTTTTAATTACTATAGCATATTTTTTTACATGTTGACCCTTTAATCAATGCTGGCTAAAATGCTAATGTTCCATTTGTCATTTACATTACTTCTCTCTCATTATGAAATGAACTTGAATAAATATCTACCATCAAGAATCAGTAAAGGCTAAGCAAAAGAAGATTAAAAGGAGACATGACTGAAGTGTTTAAAATTATGATTGGAAGTAGTACAGTGGATCGAGACTTTAAAATGAGTTCAGCAAGAACACAGGGGCACAACTGGAAACACATTAAGGTTAAATATCACACGAACAGGAAGTTTTTCTTTATAGAGAATATTATAGACATATGGAATAAGCTACCAAGTAGCGTGGTAGACAGTAAGACTTTAGAGACTATTTTGGAAGAATTAAGTGGATAGGACTGGTGAACTTTGTTGGGCTAAATGGTCTGTTTTCATCTTGACTGTTCTAACGTTCTAATGCGGAAATTTTAAATGATACTAATGCAGTCCTCAGTTTGTTTCTTTCCATCATATTCTAAAAAGTGACTTGGCGTGCATTAAAAAATTGTGTTCCATTCTGTTTCATTGTGAGTTATATCTATTGCACTTGGTAACGATATGCAGGTATACAACAACTTTGGCATTTATTAAAAATATAAGGTTTTGCTTTAATAAAAATGCATTGTCATCAGTTCTTTTCAGGCTTACTGTCAGGAGTGCACAGTGCAATGAAATTCCTATCTGCACCTTTGACCCATGCACGCCATATCGTCACTGTCCATGTCTGGCAGCACAAATCTCCCGCAACAGGTTATATAAAATGTAACATCAGAAAATAATATGTAATGGTGAATGAAACAGCTAAGTATACTTTTGTACAGAGTTCCATGAAATAAAAGCCAGACTTAATTTCACATGCAATTTTTTTAACTGTGAAAATCACACAAAATGTTGTTTGGAAGTTATACAAGTTTTTCTGGAGGATGGAAAGAAAGCCAAAATATATCTTAAGTGTTTTGGCACCATCATACACCTTCTTTGGACCAATAAATATTTCACCATGTTTAAATACAACCCACGATGAGACAAAAACAGCACTTGTCTTCTTAACATTTTGTCTCAGGCCCTAGATGTTCCACAAGGTTACTGTAACATGAAATATCAGGAAAGAATGATAGGAATAAACTGAGATAGGAAATTAGATACACTATGGACATAGCAGAGAAAATGTCCACAGCAGTATAAGGCAACCAAACAGGGAACCTAGGCAATTAAAAAATATTACAAGGCTTACCATCCTGATCAAGCACACACTTTTTGGAGCAACCTTGTAGGACCCTTTCACTCCTTTACTCCACAGACAAGCAAACATGTCCAAAACCAAATTAAGGAATATGATTAGTTGTAAAAGTCTACATTATCCCCTAACATTATCACCTGTTGCTGTGAAAGCGATGACAGCTATAGCCCACCCCACCTTACTCTGCCAACCCATATAGCAGTAAGTGAATACAACAGTCCCTTAATAAATCTGTGAAGAGGGCTGAAAAAGTAGAAAGCAAAGACATTCAGAAATACCATGTAACAGAAAATGGCAAATAACTGCATTTAACAATTAAATTAAATTTCTCTGGAGAAGCCTTGCAGTGCACCAGTACACCAGAACAATAAATGACTACACTAAGAAAGTGCCATTGATGAAGAATATTTTGACTACCTGAAATGGTCTATCTGGAGAGTCACATCACCGAGGAGAATGTGGGGTAGAACAAATATTTCCACAAACTGTTGTCTCCTTTCTTTACTGGGATTTCACCAGGACAAACTGGAAAAAAACTTTAATACGAGCTTCATTGTGAACTTTGGCCAACATACCTTGTCTGTCTATATATCTTAAAGGCTCGTGCATGCAAGGCTTGATCGAATTCAAACATGCCAAGAGCAGCCTTTTGAAAGAAAAGTCATTGCATCATCTTTCTCAGTATTTTTAGACAGTTGTTAAGTTCTTATATTATCTTCTTGGTCTGTCAACTTTAATTTAAGTATAGCAATCTCTCTGTTTAACAATCCAATTTCATCTTCATGTCAAAAGAGAGTGGACCTTTCTCTTTGATCTGATATTGTTTAGACTTAATACTGGAAGTTTCGTCTCGCAAGTTCGTAAAGTGAGCTTGGATATTAACATTCAATTGTGATCCTTTCACTATCCACCTGTATGAAGAGCCTGACTTAATTTCATCCACTGGAGGCTTCAAGGACTTCTTTAATGAGTCTGATTTCTATGTGTTGAATGAGATATTTTACAGCGTGGTCAAGTATGATTTTCCAATAAAATAGCCACATTTTTTTTTTTATTCGAAATAATGGTTATGTTGAAAGTGTGTGGAGTTAAAAAAAAAAAAAAAAGCGCTAGGCTGCCCTCACAGTCAACATCTCACCTGAACATTGAATTTGATTCAATAAATGTTTGCATTCCAGATAGCTTAATAATTGCACTTGCATGTTTTTATTTCTTTCAACCAACATATTATTCACTACTCTATCTCTCTCTTCTATGATATATATATAAATATATATATATATAGATATAGATATATATATATATAGATATAGATATATATATATAGATATATATATACACTGTATATATATTTTAACTTACACTATAGTTTATACTTTTGAAGTATATTTTTCAAAATAGGCTCCTGTCTCTATGGACTTAATTTAAAGGCATTAGCTAACAGATTTTCAAAAATGTTTTAATACAAAAATCCACTTTACCTTTGTCCAACTGTCAACTTATATTGTTTACCAAGCTTAATCTTTCCTGCCTCCTAGATTTCAACTCCTTTCATGATAACCCTACCCCTGAAGTTGATCAGCAAGAAAACATGAATAAAGAGGCAAAATAAGGTAGGTAATGTGGAATTAATAATAACTCCTCCACACACATACACAAGCACACACGCACACGCACACACACACACACACACACACACACACACACACACACACAACCACAAAAAAAAAATCTGCATGTTATCATTATAAACAGACTTAGCCGTTAATAGGGTGAAAAAAACAGACAGATAAAAATTACATTCATAGAGTCTGTCACATAGCTTTCTGCTCCACCTTGTGAATAATAAAGATATTTCAATACATGCTAAATAAAGAAAAGTCACAGGGTGACAGCAGACTCCCCGGGGCAGCCCTCATCTGGAAGTTACCAAACTCCTGATACTCTGCGTAAGTAGAAACAATTCTTTTCATGTCTGTGTGATGAAGCATTGTAGGGTACAAAACTATTAAATCTTTTTAATATCATAGATTACTATATTAATAACCTCGTGCCTTTTTCTGTCTGGCAACAATACTTGCTGAAACAACACACAGGTTAATTGTTTCCTTGTTTTATTGCAATATTAATGTGTTCTTGCCAAATTCTCTAAAAGTTTTATACTGTTCCTCACAAAGAAAATTGGATTTTTTCTAATTTTAAATATAAGAAAACATCCTTCTCCAACTCAATTAAAGAAGGTGGAATGGAATTCTTACAACAGAATAAGAGAAGAAGACAAGTGTGTACTACAGTATAAGGTATCACAATGGATTTTTCATGTCAACTCTTTGGTGTTACACAGAATGTCGTTTTTCAAAGGTTTGGAGTAATTGCAAATCCAAAACTTTCAGAAAATCAAGTAAGAATATAATGACATAATAACAACACTCTGCCACCATAAATAAAACAAAAATTATTATGACACATTCTGTTATCACTCCTTTTAACATTTAAAATCAATTCATTCATTACATTCGTATAATAAACTTTTGTGAAGTCAGCAGTGCATGTATTTGTACAGAAGCATTAAATGATACATATTAGAATTGCACACTGAAAATAAGAAGACAGCAAGATGCCTAGTTGCTAAAATTTTAAGAGAAAAAGTTCAGATTATTCACAAAGTTACATTTATAAGAAACAAATGTAGAGGCAAAACAGACAAGCACTTCATGCATAGCTTCCTAATTAAATTGATAACACTTAGTTTCTTATAAAACTTGCTGCCTTAACATACCTGTTCAATAATCTTTGCGGCAATATCCTGTGGTCGATCTGGCGTCTTATACAGGACTGTTTGCAACTGAAGCAAGTGTAATGTTGCTTGGAGTGATTCTTTGTAGACCCCTCTGTCATCCAGATTTAATGCTTTCTGAAAATGTTGTATAGCAGCCTCTATTCTATCCTCATTTTCTTCTATACGACCTATTTCTATATGAATCTGGCAATGGAGCTGAAACATAAGGCTATTAAAAAAGAGAGTATTAATCAAACAGATTGTTATTCTTATAGTAAGGCTTTCAGTTTTAATAAATGAATGACACTGCGAAAGTCCAGTATACAAAATGACAGACTCAAGCAAAGCAAGAAACTCTGCTTTCTTTCTCTGTGAAAATATACTGAATATTAATCTCAGTGAGCATGATAAATACTGTATGTAAGAAAATATTTCTGCAAGACTTGTCACAGAATAGGTGAGTGGTACATGATTATATTATATACTGTACTGTGCAGAGTAGTTCTTCATAATAAAATTAGCATGTTTAACAATGCCACAGATAAAAACAAGAGGTATGTACACTGATTTTAGTAGATGCTGGCAATCATACATTTTTCCTTAAATATTTGTATTGTTTTTATTGTTGTATTATCATCAATCTGTGACATTCATCCATTATGACACATCAGCTCTTTGTAATTACTATCATGACTTTAGTTGATACCCTGGTTTTAAGTTTTCATTTGGAATACTTTGCATTTTTTACTTCAATGTGCTAATATTCAAATTGATTTATAATATATGAAATTGCATCAATTTTCTGTTATTAACAATGCATTTTAAAGATGTCATGACATTTCTGAAGAACAATACTTTGGATTCATAATAAAAGGACGCCTTCTTGTGAACTGAGATAACATTTAGATTGTTTAGCCATTTCCTTTATCTCACAAAGTACATTAAGTTATATATTTTATTATTGGTATTTTGCAGATGACAAGGTTGAAGCTGTAATACTTTCCAGTTCCTGATAGAACGCCTGTTTTGGAGGATGTGCATTGAATATTTAATTATTTCATACACTTTAAATTGTAAATGACAGAAATAAGGAATTGCTAAAATAATTTATCACAATAAATTGTGCAAAAGACTTGCCCCTCCACCCAGGGCTGATTCCCATGCTGTATCTGATACTGCCAGAACAGACTTCAAACCTGAAATGGATTGAGCTGGTTAGAAAAAATTGTGTTATATAAAATTTTTATTGAATCTTGACTTATAATATATTATTATAGCCATGTGGAGGATTAAGGCATGCTGCTTATACAGAAAGTATATACAATGTGTTTGAAGTTGAATGGGTTTCTTCATTGAGCAGAGAGTAATTTGTATACAAGCTACAATAAAAAATACTTTAGAGTTATTGACACAAGCCCTGATAAGCTTTATAATAAATGTATACATCACACAAAAATTAATTTTCCATTTAATGACCAAATTTCTTATTGTAGCTATAAACCAAAACCAACACAAAATACTTCTCATCAGAAGGACATTCAGTGAAAGCATTTGGCTAAAATGAATTTAAAAATTACCTATTGGACTTTTCAAGTGCTTCAGCTACACGGTTAAGTTGTTTTTTCACCCTCCTTTTTATGTTGTGTTGCAGAAGGGGTAGACAAAGATTCCACTGTGCTACACAAACTATTTGGATTACATTGAGGTCTCCTTCACGAACTGCATTCTGTAACACTAGATCCAATTGTTCTGTGGCTTTCAATTGCATCTGTAATATTTAAAAAAAAGATCAGTAAACAATAACAAGAAGCAGTTTAACATAAAAACACATTTACAAAATTAATGAAAACTTCTCCTAAGGATATCTATTTTCATCTATCCATGATTTTTCAAATGTATAACATGCATTCCATTATATTTATTTATTATAATTTCCAATATAATATTTAAACAAATATATATTTCAAAGGACTTTACAAGGGTGTGAGGTCCTTTTGTGTTGTACTAGGTAACACCGGTCCTGTAGCACCTCAGTCAAACTAGCTTGTCAGGTGAAGACTTGTTCCTGCATTTAGTTAGGCTTTAGTTTTTTTGTTTTTTTTTTCTTCTGTTTTGTCTCAGTATGAGGGTTCAAATTAATACTCAGTATGAAACAGAACGAAGGTGGGTATTGTCTTTCTTTCTTTTAGAGGACCACTCTAGTTACTTAAAACAGTTTTATTATTCGTTTTTTTCTGACTGTAAGATAACAGTTTCTATCACTACTCAAAAAAAAAATTTCTAAATTCTTTCTTGCACATGAAAGGATATTCTTAGACAGTGACAACTAACTTTTCAAGAAATTTAGCCTCCCACACTAAATTAGTGTATATATCAGTGCTTTCTTGTCAGCTGCTAATTAGCTTGCTTTTTATTTTTAATATACATACTTCTACATAAATAAAAAAATTTTGTTTGAACCTGTTCCAAATATAAACATATATGTCAGTTTATTATATTCAAAGACCATGCAAAGCTGCTCTATTTCTACTTTAAGTGGCAAATTAGTTATTCTAATAACTAATTTTTTTAAGCACAGAAACATAGATTTATAATGATTTACAATGGCCACAGGTTGTGTTACACAGTGTAATGCTAGTCTAGTGCTAGAGACCTCTATAAGCATGTGGATAATACCGTGGTCATTCCTAGCCATTGTCTACACTGGTGGTCTGATAGAACAGCACAGTTAATATTAGGAGCTAGCCAAAATGCTTAAAGGCAAAACTAACAAGGTGGTCTTTTCAAGAGCTCTACTTGCTCCTTGCAATTAAATGAGAAAGACTGGCGAATCTTCATGGCGGTATGAGAGATACAAAGCACTGAGGTGAATTTTGAAATAGATTGGAAAAGAACTGCCAGGACCAATTGAATTAAAACCAAGAGGGCAGATACACAGATACTTCAGGATTGTTCAAATCAGAAATTTGGGGGAAGGAAGCATACTGTATACTCTAAAAGGCCAGATTTAACATCCATCCATTTTCCAACCCGCTGAACATACAGTATTGAATATGCCCTAAAAACAAAACTGAAAAGCACCTTCAAAAATACATTTTGGAAATGAGTAACCCACAGCGAAAAAGCATACAAATCATTAGCAACAGCCCAATAACCGCTTGTATTAAAATTAACATATTATTATTGTTATTAAAATATTATTATTATTAACATATTAACATTAACAGATCAACTTTTTCATGTTGTCCTAAAGTCTGAAATGGCATTAACAAAGTGTGAAAATGTGACAGTAATCGCATCTGTCTTTGGTTGGTGTCTGTAGCAGAAACAGGGTGGATTTTCGGTAAAGATATGTATTTGGCAGCTAGTTCTCTGATAAAGGCTGCAATGATAAAGTATTACATTTTCAGGTCAAAATACCTCACTTTTACAGCAATTTTTGTTTGACTTGAAAGAAGGAACATGAGCTAAAAGCAATAACTTTACTTGACCTGAAGCGGCAGCCCAGCTCACAGGCTTAACTTGTTATGTCATAAACACTTGCAGTTTATCTATGTGCATCCATCACAACCCACAAAAATGATTATGGATTAAAAGATAGAATAATGCCATTCTTCGCCCCGTGGAGTGAGTGTTATGTGTACATTATGTGGTACATTCAGCCATGCTTCTCCCACTGATATTACAAGCAGTTTTACAGGGAAGTAAGTAACTGAAATGTTCAGTTCAGATAAAATTCAGACCTTATTCTAACCTAAGGTCATGGGGTAGTAACAGAGAAGATCATCATATACTATTCAGACAGCCTTTGCCACTAGTCATCCACTGAAAAAACTGAAAAGGCAGTTGCCTAACTACGTAAGTGTAGAGTAGAGGCAGATGTACTGAGTTTCGCAGCCCACCAAGGATTGTTTTACATAATTCCAAAACTGGTGAAGCCAATAAGATGGTTTTCACAGCAACTGCCTAGTCTAAAGTCAGCATAGTCAAAGCATAGGACTGACATTGTTGATTAACCCAGAAAACAATTAAATGAGCAAAATAAATGCTGATTATGCTACATCTTGAATTACTGGCCCCATAGTATGTGTAGCATTAAATGCAGAGTTCAGAAAATGGTTACTATACTTTTTAAATATTGTCTGAAGTCAGCTGTGTTAAATATACAGTATTCTGTTGCTATTCATACGTTGAGTTATAATTTACTTTCATGATCTGTTGCTTAAGTAGAAAACCAACCAAAAAGGGGAAAGGGTGGTATAGTAGAGTTACATGTAATGCAGATTTAAAACAATAGCAACAATAGCAAGCAATCTGAATTCTGGGGCCTCACTCCCTAAAAATGATCACTGCATCATAGCATCATTTAGCCAAAATGATGGTGCCCACTAAAAAACAAAGCAGCATCATTATAATATTAAAAGAAAACATGCCAGGACTAAACTAGAAAACTACTGGTTTAGATAATATTACATGCCTAATGTTAGAGATTAATATTAAATTAAATATAGTTGTATTACTAATTTACAGATCCTTATTTCACCTTCTTAAGAAAGTTTAACAGACTTTTTATCTGAATTAGCTATTAATTAAAATGCAGTAATCTTATTAGATAACTTTTATATCCACATACTTTCTCACCCAGATTGTAAAAATTTCTTCACACTCTCATAATCAGTTTTAATTATTCCCTGTGGAATTAAAGTTCAGAACGTTGTTATCTATCCTGTTAATTAAACATTTTCAGATTATTAATTGATTACCTTTGACTTATTTCTTCTCTTGTCGATAAATGCTCAGTTTAAAACCAGAAGTATGAGGCATTTAAATAATAATAGGATTGGAAGATTTATTGACATTAGAAAAACCTCAAACTATAGCCTGGAAACTAACAATATAAATGAGCTGTGAAACAAGATCTGCATGAATATGAAAGACACATTAGATAAAGCTGCTCCTCTCAAAACAAAGGTTATCAAAGTGAAAAAAGTTCACCTTGGTTTAATGAGAACACATGCCATCTTAAACCAAAAAATCATTTAATATGAGGAATTAAAGTTTAAAAGAAATCTCTCTCTCTGCAAGGGATGTTGTATGCTTCATTCATTTTAACAGATGAAAATATAAATAACTTTTTTGAGTTTCATTCAAAATAATAGGTACCTTTACAAATAAGAAATCTGAAATAACAAGCAGAATTCTTCTACATATTAGTAGCACTCAGTTTATGATTTTTGTTTTTATAAACTAGATGGTGCTGTTTTACAGAATGATGAATTAGTGACAAATCTAATTGTACTGGATCATATTATGTCACCCCTAATCTCCAGTTCTCATGACAGAACTGGAGATCCAGTGGCTGATTTCCAAAATAAAACCTTCTCCAGTATCTTCTCTTTAGACCCAATTTCAACCAGTCTGTTTAAAAACCCACTTATGTTAGTTCCACAATCCACATTTCATAAAATTAATAAATTATTATTAAAAAGCATTATCCCTGGCACCTTCAAAATACTCATTGTTAGAGCTCTGTTTAAATCAGATTTAGATTCAAATGTTTTAAAGATTATGAGAATGAAGGATTTCTATATGCATTTGCAATTTACCTTTTCATTATAATAATTTATAGAAAAACTGTAACCATACAACTTGCAACTTATCTTAAAAAATAGTGTATATTAAAAATATATTTCTGGTAATTCTCCTAAATACAGCAAAGAATATACTTTAGAAAATAACTATATTCTAATCTCCAACACAGGAACTACAACATATGTATGCTTTTAGACTTACATATTGCTTTTGTAACTATTAACCATTGCTTTGACAATTTAGCTTGCTTACTAGGCACTGACTTTTGCTGGTTTACTTCATACTAATATTTTATGAATTAAGACACGGTATCCTTCAATGTTGTTGATGGGACCAATACTCTGTTCTCTTTGCCATTGTGACGTGTTTCAGAAACATGATATTCATTTTCATTCATATTCACTCATATCATTTCTTTTTTTTTTTTATTTATTTATTTATTTATTAATTTTATTACAATCAATACATAGCAATCAAGTTTTTACAAAAAAAAAGAATTATGCTAAGAACAGATCGATCCCCACCCTTGAGAGAGAGAGCAAGCCAAACGGTGTAAAATTTAAGGCTTTTAAAAATACCTAAATCAACAAATTCTCTGTGCTTTATAAAATCAATTCAAAATATTACTGATTAGATCCTGCCATGTTTTGAAAAAAGTCTGCACAGATCCTCTAACTGAGTATTTGATTTTTCCAATTTTAAATAATATAACACATCAGTTTCCCACTGACTTAAAGAGGAGAGTTTGGGTTCTTCCAGTTTATCAGAATAAGTCTGCGTGCCAACAGTGTAGTGAATGCAATCACAATTTGTTTGTCTTTCTCCACTTTAAGACCCTCTGGAAGAACCCCAAACACAGCTGTTAATGGGTTAGGAGGGATTGTGAGTCCAAGACTGTCTGAGAGGTAATTAAAAATTTTTGTCCAGAATAATGTTAATTTGGAGCAGGCCCAGAACATGTGACCTAGTGAGGCTGGGGCTTGGTTGCAACGTTCGCAGGTTGGATCATGCCCTGGAAACATTTTGGAGAGTTTTAGTCGAGACAGATGTGCTCGATATATAATTTTGAGTTGTATAATTGTATGCTTTGCGCATATGGAGCTTGAGTGAATTCTCTGCATTGCTACTTTCCACTCCTTTTCTGATATATTAATTGAGAGGTCATTTTCCCAGTGTCCTCTTGGATCTTTGAAAGGAAGGGATTGTAAAAGGATTTTATATATTGTAGAGATGGAGTCTAACTCCTTGAAATTGAGCAATAATTTTTCCAGCGTGGATGAGGGTGCAAGATGAGGAAAATCTGGAAGGTTCTGTTTAACAAAGTTCCTGATTTGAAGATAGTGAAAGAAATTTGTAGCTGGAATGTTAAATTTGGAATGTAATTGTTCATAGGATGCAAAGACGTTGTCTATATAAAGATCTCTAAGCAAGTTAATTCCAAATTTTTCCAGATATTAAAACTGCATATGTTTGTGAGGGTTGAAAGAGGTGGTTCTTTTGCAGGTGCCACAGAAAGAAGCTTCTCCGTCTTAAAATGCTTTCTACATTGGTTCCAGATTCTAAGTGAGTGGAGCACAATTGGGTTATTAGTGTATTGCCGATAACGTGTGTTTATTGGAGCACAAAGCAAGGAATACAAAGAAGTACTGCAGGATTTTACTTCTATTGCGGTCCATGCCTGTGTATGTTCTTCTATTTGTGTCCAGGTTCTTATCGACTGTATATTTGCCCAGTAATAAAACTGGAAGTTAGGTAGAGCCATGCCGCCTTCTGCCTTTTGTCTTTGTAGGGTCGCTCTTTTGATGCGTGGATGTTTAGAATTCCAAATAAATGAGGTTATTGTTGAATCTAATTGCTTAAAGAACGATTTATTAATGTATATTGGTATGTTTTGAAATAAAAAGGAGCTTAGGAAGAATATTCATCTTAACAGTGTTAATTCTTCCAGCTAGTGTGAGATGAAGGGTTGACCATCTATGCAAGTCTTGTTTAATTTTTTCCATACAGACGACGAAATTTTGTTGATAAAGAGCTTTATGTTTACTTGTGATGTTTACCCCGAGGTATTTAAACTGTTCTGCAATGATAAAAGGAAGGGTGTCTAATCTAATATTATATGCTTGCGAATTCACGGAAAGAGTACACTTTTATTCAGATTAATTCTGAGACCAGAGAGCTTTTGAAATTCTGTGAGTGCTGCTAAGACTGCAGGCACAGAATTTTCTGGGTCCGATATATACAGTACCATGTCATCTGCATATAATGAGATTTTCTGTTCCAGTCCTTCTCTGCTAATCCCCTTTATCTGATCAGTATTTCGACAATGTATTGCCAGTGGTTCAATGGCAATTGCAAACAGCAGTGGTGACAAAGGGCATCCTTGTCTTGTGCCACGCTCTAGTTTAAAGTAGTCTGAGCAAATGTTATTGATGCAAACTGAAGCTTCTGGGTTAGTATACAGTAATTTAATCCATGCACAAATGTTCGGGCCAAACCCAAACTTCTCCAAAATAGTAAAAGGTATTTCCATTCAATCATGTCGAATGCTTTTTCTGCATCCAATGATAATAATATTTCTGGGGTGTTTGATTTAGTTGGTGAGTATATTACATTAAACAGGCGTCGAAGATTTGAAGATAAGTGTCGGCCCCTAATAAATCCAGTTTGGTCTTGTGAATTACTGAGGGAGCACTTTCTCCATCCTTCTAGCTATGATTTTAGAGAGTATTTTAACGTCGTTATTCAGAAGTGAAATTGGTCTGTATGATGCACATTGTAATAAGTCCTTATTTTGTTTTGGAAAGACAGTGATTAGTGCTTGGCGAAAGGTTTGTGGAAGAGATTGGTTATCTCTGGCTTCTGTAAATGTTGCTAATAGGAGGGAGCTAGCTGAGCGGAGAATTTCTTGTAAAACTCTGCAGGGTAGCCATCAGGGCCTGCTGCTTTTCCACCTTGGAGTGACTTTATAGCATCCAGTAATTCTGATAATGACAGAGGTTTATCGAGCTCCTCCACACTAATAGCGTCAATTTGTGGTATCTGTAATTTATCCAGAAATGCATTAGATTGTATATTGTCTTCTTTAAACTCAGTAGTATATAGGGATTTATAGTAGTCTCTAAAAGTGTACATTATATTTTTGTGTTCGATGATTTTATCTCCATTCGTGTTAGTAATTACGAGATTGCGTTATGCACTTCTTGCTTGTGAATTTGTTGCGCTAAAAGCTTATTAGCTTCTCTCCATGTTCATAATAATGATGTCTGGATTTGTAAATTAGTTGTTCGGTTTCTTTAGTTGTCAAGAGGTTTAATTCTGAATGTAGAGCCTGCCTCCTCTTATGTAGAGTCTCGCTTGGTAGTCCGGCATGGTCTTCATCTATTTTAGTAATTTCGCTTTTATCTCTGCTACTTTCTTCGCTCGGATTTATTTCTGTGGGAAAGATATGAGATAATCTGTCCTCTTAAGAAGGCCTTAAGAGTTTCCCAGAGTATTCCTGCAGAGATCTCAGGGGATGTATTTGTCTCTAGAAAGAATTCAATTTGTTTGGATATAAATTCAGTACAATTCTCGTCAGCTAATAGAAGCGGATTGAGACGCCATCTGGGGTGAGTGTATGGGGCTTAGTAATTTCAGCTCCAAGATCATCGGAGCATGGTCTGAAATAACAATAGCATCGTATTTACAAGATTTAATCTTAGGCAAGAAGTTATTATCTATAAAGAAGTAATCAATCCTTGAGTAGCAATGATGTACTGGTGAGTAGAAAGAATATGTTCTTGAATTTGGGTTTAAAACCTCCAGGGATCTGATAAGTTGTGATCAGTTATAAACTTTGTAATTATCTTTGCGGTGTTAGTTGCGTTCCCCTGTGGAGGAAGTCTTATCTAAAAGTGGATTTAGAACACAATTAAAGTCCCCAGCCATTATAAGTTTATGAGTGTTCAGATTGGGAATGGATGCAAATAAATTTTGTATAAATTCCTTATCATCAACATTAGGTGCATAAACATTTATCAAAATCATTTTACAGTTAGATAAGTCTCCCATGACCATCACATATCTCCCTTCAGGATCCAATACTACATCTGATGCTACAAATGGTACTGTTCTATGTATGAGAATTCCCACCCCTCTAGTTTTCTTTGTAAAACTAGAATGGAACATTTGGCCAGTCCAGTCTTTTGCAGCGGAACTGATCCTTACTTAGTAAGTGGGTTTCCTGTAAAAATACTATTTTAGCATTTAGACCTGTTAGGTGAGAAAGTACTTTCTTTCTCTTTAATTCGTGATTCAGGCCTTTAACATTCCAGCTTACGAAGTTAACTGTCCCATCATGGAGACACTGATTCTGAGTTTTTGTTGTCATATTATAGTCTTAACTGGAAGTGAAATAGTTTAGGTCTTAATTTCCTATTCCCCCAAGAGTTGTTGCCATGCAGCTTATTATTACGTTGATAGTTATAATTATAAAGATTGAGATGATAGATTAGATATAGATCAAGCCTGCTCTCTTTCTCTTCCCCCCTTAACCCCCACCCTCCTTTTTGCCTCCCCAGGTGAGGCTAAAACCCACTTCATGCAGTCCCAGTCCTCTGACATACCCAGAGACAGAGCACGTCCAAAGCACATCAAGCCCCCATGCAGTGGCGCTTTAAGGTTAAAAGATAGAGATATCTGTTACCAATATAGTCTTTAAAAGAGGAAAAAGAAAGAAACTGGAGATCCAGTGGCTGATTTCCAAAATAAAACCTTCTCCAGTATCTTCTCTTTAGACCCAATTTCAACCAGTCTGTTTAAAAACCCACTTATGTTAGTTCCACAATCCACATTTCATAAAATTAATAAATTATTATTAAAAAGCATTATCCCTGGCACCTTCAAAATACTCATTGTTAGAGCTCTGTTTAAATCAGATTTAGATTCAAATGTTTTAAAGATTATGAGAATGAAGGATTTCTATATGCATTTGCAATTTACCTTTTCATTATAATAATTTATAGAAAAACTGTAACCATACAACTTGCAACTTATCTTAAAAAATAGTGTATATTAAAAATATATTTCTGGTAATTCTCCTAAATACAGCAAAGAATATACTTTAGAAAATAACTATATTCTAATCTCCAACACAGGAACTACAACATATGTATGCTTTTAGACTTACATATTGCTTTTGTAACTATTAACCATTGCTTTGACAATTTAGCTTGCTTACTGGGCACTGACTTTTGCTGGTTTACTTCATACTAATATTTTATGAATTAAGACACGGTATCCTTCAATGTTGTTGATGGGACCAATACTCTGTTCTCTTTGCCATTGTGACGTGTTTCAGAAACATGATATTCATTTTCATTCATATTCACTCATATCATTTCTACAGTTTATTCAAAACATGGCAGCAAAGAAGAATTGAGTAGCATGTATAGCTCCAGTTCTCAAATCACAGTTACAGCCTGGTAAAGAGTTGATTTTAACATCCTTTTCTTCATATATAAAGTCAAAAACATTTTAGCTCCCCCTATTTTCCACCTATGCTCCAGGGCATACATTGTGATCTCAATATGCAGGCATCCTTAAAATTCAGAGGATAAATAAAACTAGCATAGTGGGCAGAGGTTTTAACAATAGGAAACCCAAATTCTGCATTCATCAGACTACAGTTATTAGAGATGCACTTCCATCTGCACATTTAAAATGAAGGTTGAAGGTTCTTTATTGTAGTATAATTACCCTTATAAGAGATGCTGCTTAGCCTGTTTTACATAGTTTGTTTTTATTTATTTGCAATAATTGCTTTTGATTTACCATTATTACATTTTTTCCATTTTGTTTTAATTTCTTACTGTCTATGGTGGTATTTGGCCTGCATTGGAGTGAATACACAATCATATACAGTGGAACTATTTTCAAACATTTTATGTCCAAATGAAAACATCCTTATTAACCTACAGAATTATCTTTTTCAGAATGTGGCTAACCTACCTGGTTACATACACATACAGTATGTACATGTATATTTTTGTTTATTTTCCTGTACAGTATAATGTTTCTCTGTAAATGTTTAAACATACTATTTAACTTTTGTATATTATAATTTAATTATTGCATAGTGTGCTTTAATGTGAATGTCAGGATTAGAGTTATGGTTAGGTACTGTTTATTTAGCTTTTATTTAACAGCTCAGTCCTTAGACACGTCTCTTGTACCCACTCGGTACTTGGTAAGGTTTTCCATATATGTTCTTATTGACACTTTAGTTTAATCGAGTCAAGGATTTTAATGTTGTTAAAAAAGGTGAATCAACTACAGTCAAGGTCAAAACACAGTAAGAAAGAAGATGGCTTGTCAAGTTCACGGAACTGTACAAAATTTGATCTCAGAATTTTCCTATCAAAAAGGGTGCTCAAAACCTTTTTTTTTTTTTTTTAAATGAAAGTCTTTCCTTTATATTTCTATAACATTTACACACTGTTTAATGTGTATGGCCATCTTTTATAACACGGCTTCCATGGTGTCATACATCACATAGCATGACCATCATGGGTCTAACAACCATGTAGAATCATTGGTAGTAATTATGAAAGTAAACACATTAAATGTCTGCAAGCATGAAAAGATACATGTACAAAATGAAACACCATACGTAAAGTGAAAAATGGTGGTGGCAGCATCATGTTATGGGGATGCTTTTCATGTGCTGGACCTGGGAATCTTGTCAAAGTTGAAGGGACAAAGGATGAAGCTATGTGATGTTATTATGTCAATATGAAGTAAAATCCCTGAGGAATGTTTCCAGCACCTTGATAAATCCATGCCACAAAGAATTACAACAGTTCTAAAGGCATAAGGGTGTCCAACACAGTACTAGCAAAGTGTACCTAATAAAGTGGCCGGTGAGTGCAGATTGGTGCTCTATAGTTAGCAAAAAAAATCCCAACAACATCCTTGAATGCCTTTAATGCAATTTCCTCTGGTCTCACTAGCAGATCATGAAACTCCTTGTTATTAATGACATTGTCTGATTTTTGGATAAAAAAAAACTACATTCTTCAGTCCTATCATTAGTTATGTGTAGAAAACTCTGTTTCAAATATCACTCTCCTAGTCCATATATTCATGAACTTTTTCATCAGTTCAATTATTATATAAAGAGGAGCCAAAACAATTCTTTGTTGGGTTGACAAGTGGTTTATGTGTCACATTTTTCTGCCCTGGAACCAAATTCTTATGGAGCAGCAAGTTCTTTTTAATGTGATAAGACTCTTCTGCACAGTCGTCCCATCCGCAAATAAAATAACAGTATTTGGTATATCTAAGCTGCATTCCTAGTATAAGTGGCCCCAGTTCTGGATCACCATATATGTCCCAATTGTAGTTGTTGTACTGTATGTGTAAACTTATATCTTCTCGTTTTTCTAATTAACAAAGGGAGGAGTGCTTTTTCTCTTGAAAACAGGGATTTTGTGGGACATTTCCTGCTTTGTGACGTTTGAGTCTAAGTTTAAGACTGTTTGAAGGTAAATGACTGTCCTGGAATAACAACTTTGATGTAGTTCCAGGACCAACAGAAATTCATTATTATCAGATTCAGATTTAGATAAACTACCGGCACAATTCAACAATTAATTTTACCATTTTTGTCTCTCTACAATATCCAGAGCCATCTTAACACATGGGCAGTTGCCCGGGGGCCCCACAAGCATAGGGGGCCCATGCTAATCTATGTATGTTGTGACTTGCTGAGTGGTTGTGTAGGTAGGGGCCCCCAGAGCACTGCTTTGCCTGGGGGCATATAATGCTGTTAAGACGGCCCTGACAATATCATCTACTGCTCATAACCAACCCTTTTTACAGTTATCAAAGAGCAGCCAACGGAACTGTACATTGCATTATGAAAGCTGCAAGCTGAACCCTTTTTCAGCTTAAAAAGAGTGAAAAGGGAAGAGTAATTTAAAAATTGTTATGGAATACTGTTTTTCTGAATTTGACTTTCTATAAGCTCTCCCTAGCAAGCACTTCTTCACAATGAAAGATGTCAAATTAAATGAACAAATCAGGTTGACAGATGAAACTCTTTACCATTTCATGCAAATCACCTGCATCAATATTGATGCTGACGTGCCTTGAAATGTGCATCGGTGAGGAAGGCTATAGAAGTCACATAAGACTCATGAGATCTTTATGTGCACAGGAATCACAATATTCTCACTATTATACAATTGACCAATTAAGAATGTTTTGAAATTTTCGCTTGTGCTGAAGAATTATGAAAGTATATATTCACCATAAAACTTTTTATTTTAACTTTTTTGAAACATTAAGGCAATTACATTTTCAGCTTGTCAAATAATTCAACGCTTTTAGGACTGTTCTGAAAATGGTGATTGAAAATTAAGAACTGCAAAAAAAACAACTCAGTCACTGCTTAAAATAACAGATATTAGAAATGTATTTTTATCACAGATTTATAAAGGTGGAAATTAGATTTTTTTTTATCACAGATTTATACAGGCAGATATTAGAACATTTTTTATCACAGATTTATAAAAGCAACTACGATTGGCCCCACCGTGTGCTCTATTATATACACTGTAAATGCACACTGTATAGTGTCCTTAAGTATGCCTGACAGATTTGCTAAAATCTCAGGTGACAGGTTAATATGGTTTACATAATAATGTTATGTAGGTATGTAGGCAGGGTATTATGGATATCACATTCACAAGAATGAAAATCAAGTATTGTATACAGTGGCTACAAATGAATAAGCATACATCTGAAAAGATGAGATAATCATACAAACTTAGTAAAACTGATCAAATAATTCTAAATTTAGTTTTACCTACTGAAGCATTGAATTGATTGGGTTAAAAATAATGGATCTATGAAGGTCTCATTCCAGTCAACATTTCTATAGAGGTGATATGTGTGCTTGCATCTATATTCAGGTTAATCAAATTCAAATTGCTCTGTTTACTTTATTTATTAGTTCATGTTTAGAAGTTTACTGTACTGTATTATTGTTTGTTCAAACACTCTAAGACTTTATTCAGTAAAAATATAAACCGAAATTAAAGTAAACTGAATCAAAGTCAACAAAAGGGAAATTAACTGAACTGACAGATTGTGTTATCGCTATATATATATATATAAAATCCAACGTCTGTATGTCTGTCCTTGTTTCACGAGAGAACTACTTAACAGATTTAGATCAGGTTTTTCTATAATTTGCTTGAACATTCCGGTTGTTCTTGCGACTTCTCTCATTGAGCTATGTATCATAGTTTGCTTGCGGTACCAATTTATTTGTGCGAATCCGAGAGGCATGCAGTGGGTCGAGGAGAGGGGGGCAGGGACCTTCTCACTCACGCTCCAGCCTCGGGGCATGTACCTTACTCCGCTTAGATAGCAAACAAAAGAACTACTTAATGGATTTAGATCGGGTTTTTTTCTATAATTTGCTTGAACATTCTGGTTGATTTTGCAACTTCTGTCATTGCACTAAGAATCACAGTTCACTTGCTGGAGCGATATTCCAATCTAATCCAAGACAGAGGCTGCGGGCTGAGAGGAGGAGGAAGTGTAATGTCGGGAGTGGGGAGCTGGGCAGGGCCCCCATCACTGCCCTGTTTCACTACTATGTGGGCAGAGACATAAAAAGTAAAGCCAAAGTTAAACATGGCACATAAACAATACAGTGGGAAACTTTCACTCACAAGAGCACATTAGAAGGAAGCGCATACTTTAATGATATCCATTATTGGTACTGATTGTGAGGACTGCAGCTTTCCTCCATTAATAATTAGAAAGTTTGCATTTTCAAATACCTATAAAGATAATAAAATAGGGTACTTTTGTGTAAAATGGAAGCAGAAATTATTCAGTTTAATTGTCCACACAGTGTATGAACAAACAGCCACGTGATCCTAGATGTGGGTGCCTGAGATTCACTAACATACCAGAATTTCTTATTTAAACATGATAGCATTTCATCACACAGAAACATACAACATTATTTATGTTGACTTTTAGAATAGATACTGCAGCTACAAAAGCATGGACCTATGGTAAAGATTGGGCATTGACTGAAACACAGAAATCACCACAATATAATGAAGAGATTTTTTTTTCAAAATGTGATGTTAAAAGGGAGGTTTGGAGTTCATTAATTGAAATTCTTTTTGTACTGAATTGAACCCAAAAACATGGATGTTGCTTTAGATTTCCAAATACGCCAGCTTGTATTTGAGTTAATTGTTAGGTGATGTTGTAACCTCCACTTTACATTAATATCTTTAAGGCTTGCCCTTTAATTTTAGAAAACTGTTAATTAAACAATAAGGTTAATACCTCCACAGCAGCCTTTGAATATTTCTCAATCTTAATACCATCCTTCTTCAGGTCAACTTGAATTTTCAAACACTGAACTTCAATCAGCTGTCTAGAGTCCTAATAAATAGAAATACACATAATTCAATTAACAATGAAAACACTTGTAAAATACATTTTGTCAAAAGAAATAATTTAACCTATATAATTGAAATGCTATAGTGGTATTAAGCCTTGCATACAATAAGATGCAGTGCAAATTACTGTACATATAAAATTTGAACATATATTCCCAAACATCTATTATAAAATTAGAAAGCAAGATATTGTTTAGAGAATGAAAGTATCAATTTGACATACATTTATGCATACTTTAAGTTACTCTTCCGTCCATTCATTTCATTAACCAAATTTATCTAAGCATAGGGCTGTGTGTGAGTCTGGCAGCAGTGAGCTCAGGACATCAGCCAATCCTGCATGAGGTGCCATTCCAAAGCAGAACATACTTATTCATTCATTCTGGTCAACTTACAGTTGTCAAGTAAACACACACACTCATGTATTCATTCATTCATGTTAATTTACAATTGTTGATTAGCTTCATTCATTTTTCTTTAGAAAAGGTGGACAAAACTGGAATTGCAGAGAAAAACCCTTGCAGACACAGAGAGAACATGCAAACTCCAGATGGGCAATGACTCTGCCTATCAATCTGTGTACTGTGAGGCAGACATGCTAATCACTGTGCCAACTCATAACCAGCATTCAAGATAATTTACTGACAAGAAATTATATTAAAATTGAGGTTATTGCTTACAATCAGTCCAATCTTTTCCACATTAGATAAACATGCAGCAGTAACTTGTGGGCTGTTTAGTTCCAAGGCAATATGAGCTAATTGTAGAAGTAAAGAAATTCTAACAAAGAAAGGAACAGAAAAAAAAACATTAGTATTAAAGTGCACATTAACAAATGTATGTTTAAATATACACTGTATTAAGTTCATTGGTGGAGAAAAGGTGTGACCATTAAAGAAAAAGTTTAATATCATTTTCTTATAATGTTTCAAATACAATGCTTATCAAATAAATCCTCTTATCTCTTAGCTAACTAAGGAACCCATTATCACTTGCAAATACATATATATATATAAAATGGTGTATAATGAAATGAGACTAATTGTCTTAAATAATTATCACTGTTGAATCTGCAGCAGGAACAATTAAGTATTTCGACAATACTGTAACATGGATTAGTTGGTCACTGCTGGGTCCTGTGCAGTTTGAATTTTTCATATGTAATTTCTCATTGAAAGTACCAAATTATTTTTTTTTTTCTTGACCACTACTGCAAACTACATGGGGTAAGTAACATTGAAAAAAAATATTATTTTTGGGTAGAATATTCCTTTAATCATTAGTCTTTCAATATATGTTGCAAATAACAACAACAACAACATTTATATAGCACATTTTCATACAAATAATGTAGCTCAAAGTGCTTTACATGATGAAGAAAGAGAAAACAGACAAAGTAAGAATTAAAATCAGAGAACACTAAATAACATAGAATAAAATTAAGGTCCGATGGCCAGGGAGGACAGAAAAAACAAAAAAAAAACTCCAGACGACTGGAGAAAAAATTAAATTTGCAGAGGTTCCAGGCCATGAGACCGCCCAGCCCTCTCTGGGCATTCTACCTAACATAAATGATCAGTCCTCATTGTATTCAGGGTTCTCATGGAAGGACTTGATGATGACGGTCACGTGGACTTCTGGCTAATCCATCAATGCAGGGACATCATGGTGCTTTGATTAGGTGGTGGAGGCCCAGGTCGCCAAATAAATAAACTCATTTCATCATTAAAACAGAACTTTAAAACGTGGGACACAACTTTAAAAGAAAATACAGTATCCACAGTAATCATTTATCAAGCATAATTTACGTATCTAGTGAGTATTCTTACTTTTCAGCAGTAGATATTTCTAATGCTTCATCACTGGACTCTGTGGATACCTCCCGTGCATTTGACTGAAGAAGACGCAGAATTTTGGAGAGTTTTCCTTCTGCATCTTTGACGAACTCTTTTGAATTCATCTCACTAAATAACATATATATATATATATCAGATGATTATTCATAACATAATAATATAAGTACAATAAAATACACTTAAAATCTGTAGCTATCTGGTTGACAGTTAATCATATATATTGAGTATATAAACACAGTACAGTCAACTTATACAGTAAGAGGTACAATTTAAATATGACATTTAACATGATATGAAAAATATATGAAACATTTCAATGAAAAAAAAAATTTAAACACTAATTTACATATAGGCAATCAATTTTTGTCTCTACAGTTGCTTTCCTAGGGACCATCATTAGAAGACCCTTTATATAATATATAATATTAAAATATAATATAATATAATTGTATAATATATAATAATATAGTATAATTATATTCCTATAAATACCTGGGAGTGCAGCTGGATGATAAATTGGACTGGACTGCCAATACTGATGCTCTGTGCAAGAAAGGACAGAGCCGACTATACTTCCTTTAGAAGGCTGGCGTCCTTCAACTTCTGCAATAAGATGCGGCAGATGTTCTATCAGACGGTTGTAGCGAGTGCCCTCTTCTACACGGTGGTGTGCTTGGGAGGCCGCATAAAGAAGAAGGACGCCTCATGCCTAGACAAACTGGTGAGGAAGGCAGGCTCTGTTGTAGGCACAGAGCTGGACAGTTTGACATCCGTGGCAGAGCGACGGTCGCTGAGCAGGCTCCTGTCACTCATTGAGAATCCACTGCATCCACTAAACAGTATCATCTCCAGACAGAGGAGCAGCTTCAGCAACAGACTGCTGTCACTGTCCTGCTCCACTGACAGACTGAGGAGATCATTCCTACCCCACACTATGCGACTCTTCAATTCCACCCGTTAAAACGTTAACATTATACAAAGTTATTGTCTGATATACCTGCATTTTTATCAATCTTTAATTTAATATTGTTTTTTATCAATATGTAGCTGCTGGAGTACGTGAAGTTACCCTTAGGATTTATAGTATAGTATCTATATATCTATCTAATCATTTCATTAGGCATCATAAACATCATTTAATCATAGAGTAGAAAAGTTAAGTTAATGACAGATCTCTGCCTCACAAATGAGACACATTTACATTTTTAATGTTCATATTCTGCATACAACCTGCATACATATTCTGCATTGACTTCTGCAAGTCAACAATAACAACAACAGTGCCAACTTTCAAAATGATTCTGTCATAATTATTTATATGAAAGTTGGAACCAGTAGCAGGATGTAGTTTTATTTTTCGAATACCCAAAGGAAAAGTCAATTGTCAACACACCTAGTGGATATTGGCAGTACAACTGCCCTCCTTTTGGGCTACACAGGACCATAGCTGCTTTTCAACATCTGGTGGATACAGACTGCACAAGTCTCACAACCCTTTGGGCTACACAAGGCAATAGCTGTTTTTCAACATTTGGTGGAGACAGACTGCACAAGTCTTTTATTCTAGCACCTGGGAAGAACATCTATGCCATCTGCTATTTGTCCTACAGACCTAAATCAGGTAAGTCAACACATTAATTATAATAAGTGTCATATATATTTAAGAGAAACCAAATTATCAGTGTATGTTGTAAACCATGCCATGAATTTACAAGATTGCAGTTATCCAGAATTGGCCATGGTGAAAACCAAATAGCAAGTTCAAGTTTTTCTTGGATTCACAGGGTAATATCAATGATTTGTTCCTTGTTTATCATAAACAGAGCTGGACCTCACTTGGCTACTAACATTGTAATATGGAACTTCAATACCAAAGAGGTGTTTTGTGACCTTAGGAATGCTCTCTCTACAGCACTAATCTTAGTTTCAATTACTTTTTCTTCTCCAGACCAATATATCTGAGAGCAGCCTTGGTAACATGCAATATCTCAGATGAAAATTGCTATACTAAGAGGAAAGGTAAGCGGACATGGAAAGAGAGGCCTTTGCATTTAAATGGGTCAATTCTCGAATTGAATATTACTTACTGAGTAATGAGTTCACTGAATGACTATACTCCACTAGAATGAATAGTGGCTCATAAAAAAATGAACCCCCAAGTCACGCAATTATTCTTAGTCGGATAGGCATCGGTTTTTTAAAGGGAAGCACCAGGGACCAAGCATTTTAAAGAAGACTCCTGTCAGAATTTTAACTTTGTTTTAATGGATGTATTTATTCAGATTTTAACCTCCACCAGCACTTTGATGTTTTCATGGATTATTCATTTATTTAACTTTTTTGAGCACTGCACTTTTTGGGAACTATTTGGATTTGTTTTTTTTTAAATAATAAAAACACTTTTCACCATCCTCTTGCTTAGTGTGTTTTTCATCAGCTTATTTCTTCTGGTTACGTTATCGACGGTGTTGGGTTCAAGAGGCTCCCATTATGGAAGGGGGAGCAAAGGGGTCAACCTGCACCATCACAAAGAGCTTATGGTTATTTATTCTGACTTCGTAGGTAATGAACAATTCATTTTTTGCCTTTACACCACACACCAGAGGAGGCCTTAGGGGTGTGCTGGGCCTAGGGCTGACCAACCCCACACGGGGCCGGTTACGTCAAATGCTGTTACCGGTATGCGTGGACTGTATAAACTTGGGTGAAAATTTAATAAAAACAACATACACCGGATTTTCTCATTACAATATTCAGCTACATTTTTTCAAGATAACACGTGGACTTTATCAAAATGTAACTGGAGAATATAACTTGACAAATCTGCTCAAACGGGACACGCAGACCTCAAAAGCGGGTCCCCCTTAGGGACAGGGCCTGGGGCAGTCGTCCCACTTGCCAACCCCAGACGCGACTCTTGCACACCCTTATAGAAGTACAACTGGTTTCATCCCCAGAAGTCAAGGAACCGCATCTTGTATGACAACTGGATAATTGTTAAAAGGTTTGAGAAACACTCCATGTCCTACTCTATGATCACAGTCCCTTGTCCTGCGAAATGTTCATGAAGCACTTCAGTGCATCTTTCTCTAATTTAGAGGATACTAAGCAACTACTGAACAAAGAAAAATTACACCGGTGCTTGGCTTAAACTATTTTACTTTCAGTGTACTTTTATTCAGTTCACATTATCAATGATATCTTATGGCCCCTCTAGGAAATGCAGAAATACTGTAGGTTGCTGCACAGCAGCACAGTGAATACCTTTTGATAGTGTGACTAAATTGAGACTACAGCAAAGTGATTATTACTCTGTTTCACTCATATTCCAACTACTAGTCAGATGATTGGCTATAAGCTAGTAAAAAAAATAAACAGTGCAGCATGAATTTAAACATGTAAGTAAACTGCAAAGTGTAAAACAAGAAAATGTTACTTGTTAATTTAATGCACGTGAAGCCTTAGTTTTTTTGTGTAACTTTTGGCTTATAATATATTTTAACATGTAAAATATCTTTAAAAAGGTAAAAGTACTCTACTCACGATTTCAGCATTTGAATTTTATAAATAACTGATATTGCACGAAAGTTTTTTCCTGCTTTGGTTGCTGTTTGAGCATCTATCAATTTGTGTTGCATCTGAAATTTGAAAAAAAAATTAACATTAACAAAAAAAACTTGAAAATGCAGAGCTCTTGGTATTTAAATATTAGGTAGAAAAAATGTAAGGAGCAGTATTTCCTGGAGGCAAATCTGGAATACAGTACCTTTACATTCTCAAATTTAAATACAGCATAACAAAAAAAAAGCTGTAATACTTAACTTACACATAGCATAGCATTCTTAAACCAGATTTTCAGGTGGCCTGAGCCCATCACAGCAACATCAGGTAAGAACCAGCCTTGGACAGGAAGCAGGCCTTTCACATGGGCCAATTTGGAACAATCATTTAACCTTACCTGCTCATCTTCACTAAAGTGCTAGGAAAACTGTAGTACTCAGAGAAAAACTTCCAGAGACAACTACAAAAACACATTTGCACTAACACAGAAACTGTTCAGCAGAAAAATATTAATGTCATCCTTAAAGTAGACACATACAGTACAAAAT
Source organism: Polypterus senegalus (assembly GCF_016835505.1). Taxonomy (NCBI): domain Eukaryota; kingdom Metazoa; phylum Chordata; class Cladistia; order Polypteriformes; family Polypteridae; genus Polypterus; species Polypterus senegalus. Next base: position 239,921,043 of record NC_053154.1, read on the forward strand.
TAATGAGCCTGCAGAAGATGTTGCTGAGCTGTGTGATATGAATCTTAAGAGTAATTGGTGCGTAAAAAAATAAGGTCAGTAGAATAAATGGACCCAAATGAATTGTCACCTTACACCCACATAAGGGTTAAAAAAATCTTCAAGTTGTATAAATTGTTTCTTAGTGGGTTGAGAAAATGGGTTTAGTTCAGGAAGGCTGTCTTCACATTTCTAAACTAATGTGTTTTTGGTACGGTATCTCAAGGAGGTTTTGCAATAATGACTGGAGGATTAATGTATACTGAATACCTAAAAGAAATACTAATATCTAATACTAAGCAAGACAGAAAAAATACATGGAGGTGACAAAACTGGGATTTGGTATAAAGACCAATTATTTGCTATATATCTGCTACGGTTGTTCTAATTTTTTGACAACAGTAGCTGTCAAAAAAAACAAAAAAACTGGATGGTCGTTCAATTCTTTTAACATGTAGGAATTTGTATCCCATAGCATGTGATTTTGAGAGGATAAAAAACACTAATGTGATGTAAGGTCTAATTAAATTTGAATCACAAGGTAACCTGGTGAAAAGCAGAATAGCCAGATCCTAATTAGTGTCTTTAGTTGTGTTAATTTAAGAAATTCTGTGTTTGCCAGTAACCTTGAAAATTTTTTTCCTGAAAATTCACCTTGGGCTGGCTTAGGCAAGCATTTTTTTCTAGCACCCCATGACACTTTAAAGGCCAGTGTGACATCACAGAGCTGTAGTAACCATGCGCAGAAATCTTACACAGATCTATTATAAGATTATAAGCTGCTATCACAACCCAATTACTACTAGACAGACACCCGATGTGCTAGTGTTTAAAACAAAAAAACACTTGCAGTATTTTCATTTGAGGGGTATGTTTAGCTCAGCAAATCTCTACCACTGGGCTACATCAACAGTGGGCCTCGGGTTGCCATCATTGGTTTGCAAGTGGGTCGTGGTGGACCACCGAAGCGTTCAATAACACTGCACAATATATTTCCTCATTTCTCAGTGAACTCATTATTACGAGTGGGGAAACCTTCATTGGCTCTTCCAATTGTAGTCATTTCAGGTAGGGGAATCCCAACCCCCACACTACCAAACACACACAATTCAAATAGGGGACAGTTTACATTCACTGCTAGTAGGTCGATAATGAATTTAAAAAGGCAAAACTGATACACAGGACCATAAATGTTGAGAAACATTGCATTAGCTGGCCACCAGATATATAACAGATATATAATATTGATCCCTGCAGCACCACATGAGTAATTTGCATGCATAAACAATAGCATTAGTCAGTCCCATCCCGCTGCTTTGTAAGACGGCCAAAATATACACCAAGACTGGACCTCTATGAGAACAATGAACTTCATTTCATTTACTTATTGCTAGTTTGTAACTGTTTGTTGTAGTTTATTTGTGGTTATTATTCCACTTGCATCTTTCTTGTTTGAGGCACTGTAGCACAGTGGGTAGCACGCCTACCTCACAGCTCAGATCACATTTTTGACCACAAAAATTGGTTCAACATAGTTGGCAGACACTTCACTACCACTGGGGGACACTCAAAAGAGAATTTCACCAGTATTATTTTCTCAAAACTATTTCAACTCCTCCTTCCCAATCAGCAAAGCTTCTGATCGTGTTACTTTGCCACACCCATGGCAAAGCGAACTCCACAAAGTTCACTCATCACTAGTTATTAGGTAGTTGGGAAGGGGATGAGGAAAATGTTTTTTAATAAACACAGGTAGTTGCTATGCCTTCATTTATGCTAATCTGTATTTGTACTTTAATTCTTCCATGTCGTCATAATATTTGTGTATAAGGTGAAGACAATGTGTTAATTATATGACCACTGTTTTTATTAATATAAATCTGCTTGTCCTAGCAAACTGAACTAAATAATTACAGTGAAAACTGCCCAAAGTTGTGAACTTTAAATACATATTCAAATAATATATCTAGCTTTACATGTAAATAAAACAGATTCATAATTATATAAAGAAGCTAATGCACTGGTAATGGAAGTTAAAGAAACCAGCCTCAAACAATCCACTCTTTCTAATACTATTATTAATATGAAATAAAGTAAATAGAGTTACCTGTAGAGAAAAAATCTTCTGGTACAAATGAGGAACATTTGTTTTAATAAATAAAGCTGCTTCATTTGCAAATTTGGCAGCATCTTTGAAATGTCCAGCATCTAAAAGAGACTCAAGTAACTCACTATAAGGAAGCAGAAAGAAAAAAAATCACAGTGAGATGAGCCTTATAGGTTAAACAGCATAAAAGTCAGTGACATGTTTCTCTGAGATGGTACCATCTGTAACAAATGACTGCTACCACGGCAGCAAGAATACTGTGATACTCATTTGCAAGACTCAGTACAAAGCTGTTCATAAAGACAGAGTTCCTCATTTGTGACAATGTTATCTTGATTGACTTTGCATCTCACTTTCCAACCACCTACTACAAATCATATGATTCAGAATGGCTGGCAAAATGTAAACGGGGTAGTACATAATTTTAGGCAAATGAGAAATATTACAATAAGAATTCACATGTTTCCGTTATTTCTCAATTTAATTTTGTGCTTATTCCTGCTATTAATTATTTTTTCTGCTTAATTAGACAGCAAGCCTTGGAACTTGGTCTGCAGTCTCAGAAAATGTCAATATTATAGGCTTTAATTATCGATTAAATTCAATAAAAATATTTGATATAGTTCACTTTGCATGTTTGCTTCTCTGTCTAAAGTTTTTGAATAAAAATAACTTATTTCCTTTATCATCAGCAAATTATAATAGGGTGCGGATAAAAAAGTCAACAGTTACCATTTAAACCAGCAAAAACTTATTGTAAAAAATAGTTTTAATTAAGTAGACAGAAATGACAGGGAAAACTTAATGATTAAGGTGTTAGCCATCAGTTATAATGCAGAGACTGTAAAGATCTTCTCAGAAGAGCAAATGAACAGCAAAGAATTTCTGATGGGTGACACATTGGACACAATATCACACCATCTAATTAAATAACAGGCTCTATTAACAAGTGTTAGATTCTAATTCATAAAATGGTTAAAAGTAAATCCTATAACAACAGCAGCATGTCAACATAAAGCCTGCAAATTCCAGTTATATTATAATTTGCAAAGCTTTAATCTGCTGCCACATAATTCCTTGACTAATGCAATGTAGCATTTAGGTGTACACAGATAAGCTTGCTACAGGATTGCCTATTGTCAAATCACCACTTTTGTTAGTAGGCAATGTTGCAGAGATGAATAAACACTTTACTGATGCTTTGTAATTGTTAAGAAGACCCAAAGAAGTGTTTGTTAAGGTCTTGTTACATAATAGTAAATTATGCATTTTGAAGTATTTAAACTAAACTGTTACACCTTTGATGCAAAAAGTTGCATATCTATATTTTCATTTACTCTAAATTTGGAGTTATGCCTTTCAAACTCCCCTGTAAATCTCAGAAAGATGTAAACTATAAAACTGCTTAAAGGAAAACTGGTAGCCAAATTAGCTTATTCGTTGTGAACACTTTATGTTGCCAATCCTGACCTACAGACTTATAATACACAGTGTAATGTGCTCAGATCATTTGCCCTATTCCATAAAAATAGTAAACCAATCTAGACAGACTTAGGCAGAAAGTGGCAAAGACTATTTCACGGAGATTTGAAAGAGAGGTCTCAAGAATATCAGGGTTCTAATACTGAAAAGACAAACAATTGGTAAACAAAATGAAAAGACACAACATTAGAACATTAGAACACTCTAGACAAGAGCAGGCCATTCAGCCCAACAAAGCTCACCAGTCCTATCCACTTGTTTCCTCCAAGAAAACATCAAGTCGAGTTTTGAAAGTCCCTAATGTCTTACTGTCTACCACACTACTTGGTAGCTTATTCCAAGTGTCTATTGTTCTTTGTGTAAAGAAAAACTTCCTAATGGTTGTGCGAAATTTACCCTTAACAAGTTTCCAACTGTGTCCCCGTGTTCTTGATGAACTCATTTTAAAATACAAGTCTCGATCCACTGTACTAATTCCCTTCATAATTTTAAACACTTCAATCACGTCACCTTTCTTTTGCTTAAACTGTAAAGGCTCAGCTCTTTTAATCTTTCCTCATAATTCAACCCCTGTAGTTCTGGAATCAGCCTACTCGCTCTTCTCTGGACCTTTTCTAGTGCTGCTATGTCCTTTTTGTAGCCTGGAGACCAAAACTGCACACAGCACTCAAGATGAAGCCTCACCAGTGCATTATAAAGGTTGAGCATAACCTCCTTGGACTTGTACTCCACAGATCGTGCTATATAACCTAACATTCTGTTAGCATTCTGTTAGCTTCTGAACACTGTTGGGAAGTTGATAGCTTAGAGTCCACTATGACTCCTAAATCCTTCTCATAAGGTGTACTCTCGATTTTCCGACCGCCCATTGTGTATTCAAACCTAATATTTTTACTTCCTATGTGTAATACTTTACATTTACTGACATTAAATTTCATCTGCCACAAATCTGCCCAAGCCTGTATGCTATCCAAGTCCTTCTGTAATGATATAACGGATTCCAAATTATCTGCTAATCCACCTATCTTGGTATCATCTGCAAACTTAACCAGCTTGTTACTTATATTCCTATCTAAATCATTTATATATATTAAAAATAGCAGCGGCCCTAGCACTGACCCCTGTGGAAAACCACTCATAACATCGGCCAGTTCTGATGAGGTTCCTCGTACCATCACCCTCTGCTCCCTGTGTCTGAGCCAATTCTGCATCCATCTAAAAACATCACCTGAACTCCAAACTTCTTTTAACTTGATGCCCAACCTCTCATGTGGCACCTTATCAAATGCTTTCTGAAAGTCCAGATAAATAATATCATAAGCTCCACTTTGATTGTATGCTTTTGTTGCAACCTCATAGAATTCCAACATGTTAGTAAAACATGACCTACCTCTTCTGAACCCATGCTGACTGTTCAGAATAACTCCTGTCCTTGCCATGTGTTGCTCAATCTTATCCTTAATAATTCTTTCCATTTATTTTCCTGTGATGCATGTTAAGCTTACTGGCCTATAGTTGCTTGGATCTGCCCTGTCACCCTTTTTATATAATGGGATGATATTTGCCATTTTCCAGTCCTTCGGAATCTCCAGTGCTCAGTGACTTCCTAAAAATATGTGTCAAGGGTTTATATATGTACTCACTAGCCTCCTTAAGAACACAAGGATAAATATTATCTGGGCCTGGTGATTTGTTTGATTTCATCTTATTTAATCTGAGCAGCACTTCTCCCTCTACAATTTCCAAATCCCTCAGTACCTCCTTAGTAGTTGCGTTTACCTCTGGGAGGTTATCCACTTGCTCACTTGTAAACACCTCAGAAAAATGTAAGTTTAGGGCATCTGCTATTTCATTGCCTGTATCTTTTAATTCCCCTTTACTATTAGTGATGAACTTGACCTCCTCCTTAGCTGTTCTTTTACTACTAAAATACTGAAAGAATCTCTTGGGGTCTTCTTTCGCCTTATCTGCTATATTCCTCTCCAACTGTCTTTTAGCCTCTCTGATATCCTTCTTAATGGTTGCCCTCATGTTCTCATACGGCTACGATTCACTTTGCAGTCATTAGTCTTATATGCCTTATACAGCAGTTTTTTCCTTTGCAACTTTTTTTTAAATCTTTATTAATCCATTGTGGAGTTTTTTTAGTTTCCTATTAATTCCAAATTTAGGTATGTATCTGTCCTGCATTACATGTAAAACATTTTTAAACCTGTTCCACTGCTCCTCGGCTGTCTCCACATTTAAAAGCTTATCCCAGTCTATCCTACTTAGACTTTGTCACATCTGCTTAAAATTAGCCCTACCAAAGTTCAACTTAACAATTTTAGTCTTTGCATCTGTACTCTTACAAAATACTGAGAATTGTATTACATTATGGTCACTTGACCCTAGTGGTTCAATCACCTCTACACCCTCAATTCTATCCTGATTATTACAGAATACTAAATCCAGACAGGCTTCACCCCGTGTTGATGCTCTAACATGCTGTGTTAAAAAACAGTCGCTGATTACTTCTAAATACTCCTGCTCTTGTGCTCCTCCATCTGCAAGGTTATCCCAGTTAATATTTGGATAACTAAAGTCCCCCATGGCTATAATATCCCCCTGTAAACTTGCCTATTTGATATTACTAAAAACATGTGTGTTGAAATTACTGTCTGAATTGGGTGGTCTATAACACACTCCTAAAATAAGACCTCCTTCCCCAATATTTTCCAGGCGAAGCCACATGTCCTCACTAAGATGGGGCTCATCATCCAACTGAAGATGACTTACGTTTAAACCCTGTTTGGCAAGAACAGCAACCCCACCTCCTTTTCTGTTCTGTCTATCCTTCCTAAAAAATGTGTATCCCTCTATGTTACACTCATCCCCATCGTTGTTATTTAGCCAGGTTTCCATTATTGCTATAATATCATAATTATGCTCTGCTACATACAACTCCAACTCACTTACAAGCTCAAGCAAGCTCATAATCAGTAAGTGTCTCTCATTACCAGTGTCTCAGAAAGAAAAACCCAAAAAATAAGGAAACGAAATTGCCAGAAAAACTTGTTTTCTCAGGCAATCACTGTCCACATGCTTGACTTTACATAAGATGCTTACCATAGACACATGACCACACCTCACAATGCCATACACATCCACACACATAGGACTAGTCCCCAAGTGAAGAGTGGCATTAATTTTAAAATGGCAATATTTAATGACATCAACAATACCTATGTCACAAAAGACAGTGAAATAAAAGACCAAAAATCTAATTTTATCATTTATTACCATTATTAATACCATTTCCTTTTAAAACCTGACAAAGATTATTCACTCATAGTGACTCTTGATTATTTTTATTATTCACAAATTACACAAGATATTATCTGGTGTCTGTATTTATTGGCAGACATTAATAAAATGTGTCTATCCTGCTTATTTCATTCCACAAGACGTCTCTCTCTCCACATGATAGGGTTAAGAAGTGATTTTTTTATCAGCAAGGGGAACTGAAATAGCTCTGAATGACTGTTTTCAAAAGACAGATTGGGAAATGATGTGCAAGTCAGATGGGGATGATACTGAAGGACTCACTGCATTTCAGACTACATTGACACTGTTGTACCTAGAAAAACAGGGCACAACTTTTCCAAACAACAAGCCCTGAATTACTAAGGAGCTAAAAAGTTTCCTGAATGATCAGAAGAACGCTTTTGCATCTGACTACACAGAGGCTTTGAAGGTCACACATAGAGTGCTGAAGAAAAAGCTGAGTGAAGGGAAACTCACTCAGAAGAACATGAAAGATGCTTGAAATGAACTGAGTATAGATACTGGACTCTGGCAATCCAGGGCTCAGTTGCTGGAAGATAACAAGGTCAAAACTAATGTTATGAAACAATTTTGTATTGTTTATCTATTCCTCCACCACCACATTGCGCCAATGGCCAGCCCCCTCACATCATTCTTGCTCCTTCAATAGCACCATGTACATATTTTACTACTGCCACTTCAGTTAGTATGGCCAGTGATCAGTCCACCTCTAACCATCAGTATGGCTGTCTATCAGAAATGAACAGGTGGGGAAACCATTCCAAAAAAGAAAATCCACCAGATGGAATTAATCCTTGAATACTTAAGGTCTGCACTGCCTACCTGTTCAGTCTATTAAATGCTGCTGATGATGAAAATATCATATGTTGTTCCATTTCAAAAAGAAAGGCAAACACCTCTTGACCTAATGAATACAGATCAGAAGGCTTCACATCTCATATCATGAACACTCTCAAGAACCTGGTCCAGGACTATAGGAGTCCTCCTGTGAGCACTACAGTATGCCAATTGGGCAAAGATTAGACTGGGAGATGCTCCACAAGATTTGTTCCCATTTGGACAAAGTTGGCAGCACTATGAGAATTATGTGTTTTGATTTGTCCAGTGCCTTCAGTACCATCCAGTCATCCCTATAAGCTCATGGATATGTTGGTGAAGGAGCCTGTGGGGTTCTGGATAATAGACTATCTGTTGGGCAGGCCACAGCATGTGAGGCTCAAGGACTGTGTCTCTAATGTGAATGTGCACAACACTGCATCACCACAAGGAACAGTCCTGTAACATTTTATCTTCTTCTTATACACCTCAGACTCTAATTATAACACCAGGTCATGTCACTTGCAGAAAATTTCTGATGGTTTTGTACTATTGACATGAGGGATAAGACAGAATATAGGGGTCAGGCAGAGAACTTTTGTTTCTTGGGAGTGGATGTTGAGGTGACCCACTACTACAAATACTTGGGGTTCCACATCTACCTGGACTGGTCTATTAACAAAAAAATCAAGGTTGTCATTTTTTGTTGTAATATTTCTGTATTTTTGAGCTTCTGCAAAATCTAATTATCTATCTACTGTAGCTGGCCAGTGACTCAAGAATACTAGCAGGGCCAAAGGAAGCAGATGAACCTATATATACTGTATATATGCACTTTACATATATACAGTATATTTTAATGTGTCATATAAACTATACATTGCTATACAGTATGTGCATGTACAGTATTATAGGGTACATAGCATACAGTATTTATAGGGTACATTTATGTTCAGAATTTTGTATTTAGATTTTATTCCTCTTTATTTTGTGTGTTGGTTTAACAATATTTTTAAATATATACAGCACCCTCTGAAAATATGCTCATAAGAATAACTTGAATGTTGAATTAATCTTATAAGACCTATATAGCACATACTGTAATACCCCCAAACAACAATGAACTGTCATGTAGATAAAGAGACATGCTTCTGATTACATCACTCATCAATAACTCTGCCACAAAAACAAAGTAATCTCAAATAAATCTGTGTGTTTTAAAGGTTAAAGATGTGGTATTACATTTAGAGCTTTAGATAAGCTGATTACTGTGTGTGCAGCAAAACTGCATTTTGGGAATACATAACATCTCATTTCAGTGAAGCCCCAGGTTCTCATTCCTTGAATTGTGCCTCACTTACTGTCTGGAGATAGAATATATTTATACTTGCTTCAAATGAAAATACTTTTAGAAAACACTCACAGCATAAGGGTAGCTCTCCAGTGAAAATCACTCTCTCCAATTTCCTCCAGGGCATTCAGAACATGAGTTAAAGAAGGGATCAAAAATTTACGAGAGCCAGGCATAGAAAATGGTCTGCTCATTTGCCAGTAGAGAACAGAGGTGTTAAATATCAAAAAATGATATCTGTTAGGAAAGAAAATCCAAACAATTAAACTACGATTTAATTCATTCATTATATATCGTAATAACTGAATAATTATGTAATTATTATTTTGCCTGTTTACTAGAAAATGACATGGCACAGTACTGTACAACTGATTTTACTATTTCTAAAAGAAAAATGCATTAATAAATATGATGAATTCTTCATTAATTTATTATTCATTTATCATATTGTACAAAATGTACAGCATTCTCTAAACAGAAACATAACATATGAAACATTTTAGTATAGAACAGTGGTGTTAATTTTTGAATATTATGTAAGATAAAAAAAAAAATGACAATGATTTTTGAGCAAACATACCTTGGATGGTGTTTAGCAAAATCAATTGCTTTTATAAAATATGCTGATGCCGTCTCAAGTTCATCCTTAGGAATTGCAAAAAAAACATTTGTTATTTATTAACTACTTAAATGGTATGCCAAACAACAGTAAAATTTCAAAATTAAAATACTATTGATGTAATAATATATAATTCATTAACAGAAGTGTCTTTCACAAAAATAACTTTTCATAAAAATCAGTTTATTTGCTTTAATGCCTAGAAATTATGGCTAGTATTCTTAAAGATACTCGTAAAAGTGATATAAAATATATTAGTCAGACTGAAGTATAGCCATAAAGAAACATGAAAAAGTATTCTTGAATAATAACAGTAAAATAAATAAAAAAAAATCAATTTTATTATCTTACTTTTTCTAATAAAATGTTCTTAACATTAAACGTGAAATTAGGAGGATACCACAAAATGAATAATTAAAATTGATTTTGTTGCTCTTATTGTTCAGCGTTCTTTATGCAATTTTATAGTTTTCACGGATGCAACACAACAAATTCTGAAATCTATTGATTTAAGTAGGGGATTTCTTACAATGTTCGCAAATCGTAAAGTCAAATGAGTAAACAGTCCTTACCCTGTTTTCTGCAGACCCTGGGGCATTCAGTTGTGCCTGACACAAGTAAGCCCTTCCAAGGAACTGGTTGGCTGGACATTTTTCTTTGAAGTACATTTCCAGACAATCCTTACTAATTTCAGTGACCCCCAACTAGATAATGGAAGGATGATTGACATCAGATATTTTCACAACGATTATGTTTAGTAAATAACGAAAGTAAAATCATAAGCACTATATCATTTTAGTCATTTCATTCCAATATTCTAAAGACGGGGTTATTAAGTATAAAAGAAAACATCATGCACTGGTTTAATGTAGGATTAAAAGGAAGGAGGTAGCGATGAAATCAACGCAGGTAGACTGTAAAATCTATGACTGTGTAAACGCCACACAGACGGATGAGACTGAAGTCAGATACTTATTCGCAGCATCTTATTCGTCTGGCTAATTATTTGTTTCCAGCCAGTTGAGGCAGCAACGCTGTATACTATGCCTCCAAGCAATTAAGTGAATATACCCAGTACATTATAACAGAAAATCAAATTGATGTATTACTAAGCAATGTTTAGCCAAAATACGGATATCAAGTAGTTATCTCTCTCTCTCTCTCTCTCTGTGAGTACCTGAAATGCCTGCTCTGCGCAGATTACAAACAAATCCGTACTAAATCTTCCTGTGGCGTCCGCGGCATCTCGTTCTTCTGCCCCAGCTTTGATCAAGTTGTAAGCAGTCCTTAAAGCACCAGTATCTGTTAAAAAGTACATATGACCAAGAATTGATACTTAACGATAGATAGATAGATAGATAGATAGATAGATAGATAGATAGATAGATAGATAGATAGATAGATAGATAGATAGATAGATAGATATTACTACAGCATAATAGACCTCACCTTTATTTTTTTCAGCAAAAGTTAACTGTTGGCGAATGTTAAAATCCATTTGTTTGTCTCCTTTAAGGCAATCAGTTTAAGCAAAAATCTGAACAAAGTAATATAATGTAGAACTTCTGTTCGCTACCTTCCTCTTATCAATTTTGTTGCAGTGTTCACCGAGTTAACTAAATCTGCAACAGTGTGTTAACAAATGATTCCGTAGTAGGCACTGTGTTGCTATTATAAATTATACATTTACATTTTTACCTATAAAGAAAACACATTGAATTTATAACAAGTTTAAATTTTGCACAAAATGTCAAACTGCAGATTAACTCCGCGAAAGTAACTTAAAGCTTCACGTTGTATGGACAGTGCTTTGTGTTTACACCTGGTCTCCGAGCAACGATAAACCTTTGCTACGGCGAGATGAAAGGGACAGACAGTGCATCGCATCGTCGCTGTTTTGCATTACAGCAGTGGACATAAGGAACTACTATCTTTTAAAATGTTTTCCAGACATTTCAGATTTGTTTACTTAAAGTGTCATTTTTTTCTTATTTATAGGGTCTTATTTATATATTTAATTAGCAACATATAGGGAGAAAGGGTCACACTTTTACTCAATAAAAAGCATTAAATAATGAACAAACACACTTTCACGTACTTGGTTGTCACAATTTGTTGGGTAGGTTGTCCTTTACTTTTTCACTTTGATTTATAAATATATATTTCAAAAAAAAATATATATATATATATATATATATATATATATATATATATATATATATATATATATATGTGTGTGTGTGTGTGAAAAGCGAAAAACTGAAGCATGTAGATCAATTGTGTAAATAAATCACTTTAGTTTGGTGCCAATTGAATGAAAAAAAATATTAATTAGGAATACACATATAATTTTGCAAAAAATACATAACTTTAACTTTGCCAAAATATAGGAAATGTCAGACTGCCTAAGCTGCAAAGCATCGTTTAAGCAAGCTTTTGATTTTCTTCTAAAAGAAATTTTTCAGAAAAACAACAGAGTCCAATGACTTTTTTAGAAATAAAATCTAAATATTACAAGATTTAACAAGATTATTTTGAACACATAAATAAAACAACAACATAACCACATTTTTTGTTTAAGTCTACAACTGTGGAAACCTAAAAACATGAAACAATTGAATTTGTCAGTAAAATTTTTATAATAAAAATGCCTTGAAAAAAATGACAGTCTAAGGCTCAGTCACTGTCAGAGTCACAGGAGTCCAGTTCTGGCAAAAGAGTGCTGGAAATTCCTGTTGATCTGTGGAAGACTCTTTTGTTTATTTATTTATTTATTTATTTTTTTGCCCAATAAATTTTCCCTATCTACAAACTAGTAGAAACAACTTTGCAATGACATAGTAATAATGGGATTCCTTGTCACATGTGAATATCCATCACTCAAAAATTTGATTTTTATTATACATCTCTTACTTACTAGTGTGTGGTGTACTTTAGTATAGTGAACAATATTTAGCATGAAAATATCGCCAACTACTGTATAACTTGAGACATCCTAATGTAATAAAGATTTACAACAAAACAAAAAGACATGAAATACTGTGTTTCAGGAGTTAAATACACTAAATCTGTGCTCTGTTCTCAGTGTAATTTGTGTTCAAATATCTAGGACCAACATGATGGATCACATGGTCAAAAGGATGTTCATTTGTTTGGGAGAATTTAGTCACAGTGTCTTGAAGTTTAAAAGTTATGAGATTTGTGGTAACCAAGCCATGTGACAGTCACACCCAGTCTTGCATACCAAGGTAGTATATCAGAATTCTTTTCAAGCATTCATCATTATATTTATCATCAAAGGTTTAACAGCCATTTTCCAGGTCTACCTGTATTGATTTGTTAACTTTAATAATAATAAAATCACCAAAACAAAATTTCAAATATTTTTGGAGGTCAAGAAAAAACTGTAAAAGTAATTCAAAACTTAAACTGATGATGCTCATCAGCATTATCAGTGCTGGCACTTTTAGTGTTACCATGGCTGTGCACCCACTTCTTTCATGCCCCAAATACAACGCTTTTGAAGAGTATTATCAAAAATAGCATGCAGTACGTAGGTGTCACTTTATACGAGAAATTTCCTTTTAAATATTACCTATCGCACCAACCAATTTTTGATTAATAACACTGCCAATGTAATCTTGTTTCCTAATGAGACGTGGGGTTAGAACTGGCCTTGGTACGGCAAGCAATGAAGTCTGCTCTTTGCTGGATCAATGACATAGCCCTGGTTGTTGAATACTAATGCACTACAGACAGCAAGAAGTCATGAAAAGTAAAGACAGTTTGTTTTTTTCAGGTTGAGACATTCCCCTTTCTACTATTTAAATATTTTCAAATGGCTTCAATGTAAACATTATACACTGTTGAATATTACCTTCACAGTTATTTCAAGTCTCTAGCGGCATACATAGAATATATTAAACATAATTGCTAATTTTGTTGTATTACCAGGCATGTCTCTCAATAGGTGAGGTTATTAAATTATAAATCAGTAGGCTCCTTAAAGTGACTCACTGAGTGACTCATTTAACTTCCCTTTGCTCCAATTGTAAAAGTATTTGTAAATAATTGAGTAACATTTCAGAACATGGCTCACCTCTGGTGTAACTATTAGTCACTTCTTTCTTTGTAATAAGTCCTTAAGGCTTTATTTGTTTCCTACAGCAGTAAGTAAGTGAACTATAAGCAGCCCTTAAAACGAATGTTCTGAAGTGTCATGAAAATATTGTATAGTGGAATAAATATGGGTGATAATGTAACAACTGAGATATGTCTTTTGCTTGAGTTTTTAAACATTAAGGTCAGGATACATCTCCATCAGCAATTACAGTTCTGAATATTCAACAGAGTCCTGTTGTCTTTCTATATATTTAAGTGTGGATTTTAGCTTGGCCATTGATGGTTGTTGTCATATCTTATCCTGGCAGCACAAGGCAGGAGCCACCCAACACTGGATAATACATCAGTGTATGGCAGTGTGCACTTGCAAACATTCACATTCATTCACACAGAAACCCTGGGAAAAATGCAAATTTCACCAAAAAATCACACCAGCTAGTAAGTGAACTACAGTACATCCAAGTGCTGGGAGATGGCAGTACTAATCTTTGTCACCATGCAGTCCAATCAGTGTTGTGCACCAATTTCTAAGTTTAGCTATTTCATCATGTGGTGGTACCACTGCATGCTCCCCAACCTGATCTAACTTGAATTTCTAAATTTGTGCTCATTGTGAATGACTGCCTTTCATTGTAAATATAAAATATGAAGATGTCTGATAATTTATCCTGCGGTGGGCTGGCGCCCTGCCTGGGGTTTGTTTCCTGCCTTGCGCCCTGTGTTGGCTGGGTTTGGCTCCAGCAGACCCCTGTGACCCTGTAGTTAAGATATAGCGGGTTGGATAATGGATGGATTGATGGATGATAATTTATCGCAAAAATGAAAAACAGACAAGGAAGAACATAAGTTTTATCATTCACCAATGCACCCAATTCACAAAATAATGTACTCATTAGCATATATATATATATATATATATATATATATATATATATATATATATGCAGGACAGGAAGAATCACAATAAATATCTTTTGAATGTAGAAACAAATAGGATTCCCAAGTTAAAATGTTGAAAGAACATGACCAAAGAGTACACCACTCTTTATAACAGAATATAGAGAATATATAATATATGGATTTAAATTCCTAATATTTTGAACTGCTGGACTACCCCAATCATTACCCACTCCTTATAGACCATGGCGGGACATATCCATGAGTTTCATTAAGGATTCACCACCCTTTCAGGGTTATGCCACTTTCTTTGTACACTCTAAAGACAATGGTTCTTTAAAGGCATGTTAGGGTTTTTGGATATTCTGTGTGGTCCCCCATAGCTATACTGCTTGACAAAGCACCATTTAATTCTAGGAAGAGTTCTTTGTGTATGAAGTTAGTTCTTTGTGTTTTGAAGAACTTCTTAATATGTAGATTATCCCTGAAATATTTAATGCATGGTAGGCTACCTAGCAGGACTCTAATAAATTAAAGAAATGCTGAATTTAGCCTGTGTTGCTGCACGTACACAGCATGACTCCTTTTAAAATCGTAAGTCATTGCTATTTCACAAATCTGTTACAATCTAGTCATGGTTATTTACTGTATGATCTAAATAAATAAACATTCTTTCTGGAGCCTTTATTTGGATGGGTCTTCTGGGAACCAAAAATGTTTCCCCTATGGTATCGCTCTGAAGAACTATTTTGGCACTTTTATTTTTAAGAGTGTAGTAGCTGATACATTTATGAAGGCAGTTTATGTTATTCCTCTAAAAAGCTCAGAATTAAACAGAAACTATTAAGTGTGTTTATTTCACAAATCTTCAGATTACATGGTTTCCCTGCATCTACTGTATTTATTAATGGATCTCTATTTGCTTCTCAATTCTGGAATAATTTCTGTTCTAAATTTGGAATGAAACTTATTCTTACATCACCAGTCAGGAATCTACTGGTCAAACAGAAAGAATCAATCAAGAATTGGAAAAATATTTAAGGTGTAATATTTATGAATTTCAGTCTTATTGGAAAGCAGTCTTTCCTTTATCAGAATATTCAAGAAACAATAATTAACCATGTGCTCCTGGACTTTCACATTTGTTAGGCACGTATAGTTACAAATCTTCAGTATTGCCAAATTCATCCTAATCAGTATCTGTTCCTAGTGCTTTGAGTCATTTGAACAATTTCAAACATGCTTCAATTAAAGTAGAGGAAATCCTATAGAAAACCTGCATTTATCTCAAGAGAAATATGCCGATTGTTGCTGAAACATTCTTCTAAAATACTGAGAGGATCAAAAGATGAAGTTCTCTACACAAGATCCCATGTACATTGGTTCTTTTAAAATTAGTACATAAATTGGTTCTGTTACATTCAAATTCCAGCTCAGTATCAAGTTCCCTCCTCTTTTATGTATTACATATAAAGTCACTTTTATCAAGCCTTTATTTGCCCTCTGTCTATGCACCTTCTCTGATAATTGTTAGATAGATAGATAGATAGATAGATAGATAGATAGATAGATAGATAGATAGATAGATAGATAGATAGATAGATAGATAGATAGATAGATAGATACTTTATTAATCCCAAGGGGAAATTCACAAATTGAATTGACTAACAGCCTGTATAAGAAATTAAAAAAAAGTGGATCCCTGTTGTGTTGACTCCTGCATCCAAAATCTTGTACAATGGTGTGGCTGTCTGTCTGAGGAAAGCAAGCTGAGTACCAAGAAGAGAGTAGTCATGGTACTAAGCTGTTTGAATGGAAGAATCCCTCAAAAACAGTTGAATGGATTCTAAGGATTTCACAAATACTTATAGTGCCTCATTTTGTTTTATTTATCTGAATGTATTTATTTTATCAACTATTTACATCACCATCTCCATCACTTTGTGATTTTTGTGGTTATGACGCTATATGTTGCTGGACATTTGGGTAACACTCAGTGACATCATGGTAGCTATCATATTCAAAATGGCTTTGAAGCTTCAAACTAAACTTTATTTAAAATAAGTAAAGGATATTTTGAAAGACTTTGAGTTCATGAGCAATTTAAATTCTACGGTATTCCAAATCCCCATTTCAGCTTTTGTTTTTTTAGTGGCTTTAGGTTTAGTGTTCCCCCACAATATTATCTGACAATCTCCGTGAACCTGAACTGTGCTCCATGTGAGCATTTCTTTGGTTGGCCCTTAAAACTGGCCACACAATTTTTCCATCACTGCAGTTTTTAAACCCAATGATGCTAAATTTACTCAATAGTGGCAGTATGCAGTAGGTCCAAAATTAACAAATACAATTATATTATTGCGTGATATATCACTGTTGCACTCATACTCGGTCCACTTTGAGAACTTTAGCTTTATAATGTTCTTACTCTGCAACTGTATACATCCTACCAAGGAAACGGGAAAGTAAACTGATACAGAAAACATGCCACACCCAAATGAATGGCATGTGTTCTGAGGGAAACCTAAAAGGGGTTAATAATACAGAAATTAAAAGGTAATATGACAGAATTGTTTAAAATTATCAAGGGAATTAATAGGTTAGAATGCAGGTATTACTTTAAAATGAATTCTTCAGTGAGAAATATGAGGATTCAGATGAAAGCTGGTCAAGGTCAATTTTCTACAAAAATTAAAGTGTTGTTTTTCACACAAGCAGCAATGGGCACATTGTAAAATTTATTGTAGAGCGCGCTTGATGATAGTACTTTGGGGACCTTAAGTAAATAGGGAATGATAAAATATGCTGGTCAGAATGGCCTGTTCTTGTAAAATCTTTTCTTTTATCCTTAGGTGTATGCACTGTAAGGTTCTGCACTGTAGCAGAAGAGGGCCAGGTAGGCCCTAGGGAAAGAGTCAGAAAATCAAAGTGGTTTCAATAAAGACAGACTACTATGAAAAAGAATTTGCTCTCTTTCAGATTTTCTGAATTTTGGTACATTTTTAAAATTAAATGATATTAGTTTTTACCACACATCTTATTAATTGAGTGAAAAACAGATCAGCATTTAATGATAATTTCATTTATTGAATAGACATTTCTAAAAATATTAAAACTATATGAAGATAAAAAAGAAACACTATAAAGATTAATTTGGAGATAATTCATTTTGCATTTCACAAAGCAGGATAACTAGACATTTCTAAAGTATCGGTGCCATGAGAAGTCAATAACAGAAAGGAAGGTAAAGCTATATGGATGAAAGAAGAAATACATGGAAAGACCATTGGGATCACCTGTCAAGAGTGGTGCAGTAAAATGGAGCAAATTTGGACAGCTGACAGTAAAGCTGATGGAAAAAAGTAGAATAATTAAGGGGAAATCAGTCCTCTCCTGTTAAGGAGCCTAATCAATTTACATTGTTTTGAATGCTTAAGGAGATTGCAATATTAACAGCATATCTATCAAGAGCTTCAGCATGATATATTATGTTTCACTGCAATATTCTGATAATGTTCTCATATTATATTCCATTTAACCATTCCTTTTTAAATTCTGGGTATTAGAGAGCCAGGGCAAACAGAGGGCATACTGTAAGTCAATAAGCAACCCAGGGTTTTCAGGATATTTGAGGGCACATATCTTAGGACAGACTGTACATCCACACTCTCTGACTCTAATCAAGTTAGGGCCGCTAATCAACCATAACAACATGTCTGTGGACAGTGGGGGAAGCCAGAGTCCTTAAGGGAAATCAGATTGTTTTGACACTCGAGAGTTACCAAGCATGTAAGTCCCAAACAGTCTTAAAACTACTTCCCAGAGGGAAGAAACCTGTCATAAACCCTGGCTACTATCAAAGAAGGAAAAAAAAAAATCTTTATATATCAAAGATTTTTTTCAAAAAAAGCTCTATTGCAATGTGAAGCTCCAAAGAGCACAAGAGGGCATACAGTACAGTACAATGCCTGCAAAAGCACTTCTTAAAACAAACAAGTCCCAGTACAGAATTCCAATAATGGTTAGCAAAAAGAACAAAAAAGGTCAACATTCTAGAAATAATTTTCAAGAAAATTACAAAAGCACAGTCAAACACAAGATCACTAATCACTTTCTAGTGCATTCAAGGTAAAATACCCGGAACTGTGGGAAACCCTCCACTTTATATGGCTGACGACTGTCCTTGGCAGAGATACGCAAGTGGTCTCACATCATGGGGGATCACAAAGGCGCTGATATACATACAAAATCAAATACAAAGACAAATGCAAATAAACATAAATAAAATTAATACAAACAAAAGAATCAACAATGATCAAAGAAAACATAAAACAAAGATTTGAACACCAGCCCAGGGAGGAACCCAGGCTGAAACATAACATATATGAGTAATTAGAGGTCATGTAAGATCCAGAATGAAGGCACACAAGACAGAAATGAAAGCAGGGTCTAAGTGTTATGAAGTAGTAAATTATCTGCCACCCTCATACTGCATCCTTATAATATTTTTACTGCTTGACTGACAAGGCCCTGAAGGTTGCTGAGACTTGTATTGGTGTTACCAGTGTTCCAAGAAGGAGATGTTTCATCTCGCAGGACACCCTGGACATCATCAAAAGGAGTCGCAGCACACAGCTCAATGGCAACTCTGGTCTGTACCAGGAACTGAGAAGGACAGCTGCGAGGGCTTTGAGGGCAGATAAAGAGGTGTTTGTTAGAGGAATCTGTGAGCAAGTGACACACCATCTGTGGTCTAGTGACTCACATCCTGCTTACAGAAGAATCGAAGCATTACGCACATCTGAATCTGTTCCTTGGAGAGTCGCAGTCAGGGTGGCTGATAGAATGGTCCTTACGGATGACACTGCAGTTGTGACCCACTGGGCTGGCTACTTTGAGCAGTTGTTCAAAGCTGGTTCTTGAGGCAAATCCTCCAATTAGCTGTGAACCACTCAATCTCACTGAGATTGCACAGGTGGTGAACCAGTAATGGGGGCTGCAGGGATCTGTGGTATCCAGGGTGAACATCTCCAGGCTGGTGGTAAGGCTGTCCTCCTGGCATTGCAAGCAATCTTTGCTTCCATTTGGAAGACTGGCATCATCCCAACTGACTGGAAAACGGGATTTGTCATCCCTATCTGGAAAAGGAAGGGTGATCGCCTGGATTGCAGTAACTGCAGGGGAATAACACTGCTCTCGATGCCGGGTAAGGTCCTTACTTACTTGCATCCTTAATAGGATCTGTGCTCACTTGCTCACATACCAGCAACCGGAACAGTCTGGTTTTACCACCGACCACATCCTGGTGCTGAGGGTTCTCATGGAGAGCAAACACGAATGTTGGCAGAGTTTCTTTGCAGCCTTTGTCGATTTTCACAAAGTGTTCGACTCAGTTGATTGAGCTGCCCTGTGGGACATCCTAAGAGTTCACGGGATGACCTCAAGGTTGCTGGATATCATGGCCGGCCTGTACACTGGTACTGTGAGTGCTGTGCAGTCTTCGTTTTTCCATTTGATTCTGGGGTTCATCAGGGGTGTCTTCTTGTTCCTACTCTGTTCAATGCTTGTATGGACTGGGTGTTGGGCAAAGTCATGGGGTCCAGCAGCTGTCGGACATCTGTTGGTGAAGAAAGATTCACGGATCTTGACTTTGCTGACGATGATGTGATCTTCGCGGAGTCAATGGAGGCTCTGATTGGGGTGCTCGAGAGACTGAGCGAGGAGTCTGAGTATCTGGGCTTGCGAGTGTCCTGGATAAACACCAAGATCCAGGCCTTTAATGACCTCTTGGGCACAGCCGTCAGCAGTGTGTCTGTTTGCGGAGAGAGTGTTGACCTTGTTGAGAGGTTTACTTACCTTGGCAGTTACATTCATGTCTCTGGTGACTCTTCCTATGAAGTCAGTAGACGGATTGGGAGAGCATAGGGCGTCATGAGGTCACTGGAAAAGGGTGTGTGGCGCTCCCGATATCTATGTAAAAGAGTCTTGGTGCTTCCTGCTTGCTATATGGTTGTGAGACATGGACGCTATCCAGTAACCTGAGACGAAGACTGGACTCCTTTGGTATTGTGTCTTTCCGGGTACCGTTGGTTTGACTTTGTGTCAAATGAGCAGTTTCTCATGGAGTTCCGAATGAGGCACATTACCTGCATTGTGAGGGAGCGTCAGTTATGGCACTACGGCCATGTGGCACGTTTCCCAGAGGGTGATCCGGCTCGTAAGATCGTTACTGTTGGGGACTCGAGTGGCTGGACCAGGCCAAGGGGTCGCCCACATAACACTTGGCTGCGGCAGATAGAGGGTCATTTCCGGAGAGTAGAACTGGACCGTGCATCTGCCTTGGGGGTTGCAAACTGGGATCCCAAGTTGTTTCATCGTGTAGTGGGTGCGGCAACGCACTGTAACAGTGCATGCTCCCCTACTTGATTTGACTTGACTGTATTAAAGCCACTGCATGAAGATAATTATTTATTTTACAGTAAAGTACTACGGTCAATTATGACAACCCATATAAAGCAGTTTTTATTATACTATATGTGGTCCAACTGATAGAATTTGAATGAGTCCCAAAATAAATTAGGGTTCCAACCAAGCCAATATGTTTAATGCTAGCAACTAAAAATGTAAACAAATAAACAGGCACACAATGGTGCTGTAACACAAAAATTCAGGCAATCACCTCTGAGCTTGCAGTGCTACAGCATCTCAAAATAAAAGGTCAGATTTTGACAGAAATATGGTCTCTTAGCTGCTTTGGTCCAAGATGCAACACTACCTCTTCTGCTTTTATATTGTCTGGACCAGTAGATGTGGGGCTTCTCTGGTTTAGTTGCACTCACTGGTTGTGTCTGCACTATAAGCAACAGTGACCCACAATCCTTTCATTTGCTCTGATCTTCTTCCCAGGAAATCTACCTTTGGTCACTTCCTTTAACAGAATAGTCTCTCTTAGTACATGCTAGATTCATTTTTTTGGTTAATTATGACTAACAGAAAGAGTCTATAGTTTCATTTTCTTTTTATTTTCCTATCCATTCAACTTAGTTTTATTATTTTTCTCTAAATCTAAATCTTGACAATAATCCCCAACAATGGCAGGACTCTGCCTTTAATTTTTTCATGAATTAGGACAAACATATATATTGTAAATCCATCCATCCTAACACAAGGTCAAATGATTAAATTAAATTAGAAATTGTTATCTACACAAATATTATAATGACATGCTTTTGCCCTAAATACTGTATTTTGGTAAGAAACATTCTATCACTATTTTGGATACATTTTATGTATAATTTAATGAATTAATAAATAAATGCAAAAGCAACTACATTTCTTCAAAAACTCTTCATCTAGCCAAGCTCACCATTGTCTTACAAAAATGAAGCATCAACTTGTACAATGCTGAAAAAGTGATAAAGATTTTGAATTGTATAAACTGGAATTCTAACAAAATAAGATACTGATCTAATCTGTCTGGCAGTATTTTTTTATCTGACACAAAGTTACCTTAGTTACTAGTAGAGTGTAATGTCCAGGCAGGAAAGACATCCACAATGGCAGCCTCAGAGGTCCTGAGTACAAGGGGCAGCTAGGGGGTGGTATGCCCGGTATAAGTACTGTATTTCTTGGAAAAGCAAAGTATGTAAATGTGGTGCCCTAGGTGGAAGCATGTAACACATAAGGCTTCCAAGAAAAAGCAATCCACAGAATGTGGAGCCATGAAGAAAATGTATGTGATGGCAGCATCTCCTGGCTGGTAGAGGTTACTGATTTGAAAATAACTCATTCAAACTTGAATTGTTCAAATTATCAGATCAGAGATGCAATTCCATATTGTAATGTAGATGAGTGTGATATATTTTTGCATTTTTTTTTATTCTGCTGGTTGATTTATATAATAAATTAATAAATAAAGGTAGTCTTCTTTGTTATACAGGGCTGCCAAGCCACACACACCAAATCAATATATAAAAAACATTATGTTCTTTAACTGAATCTAATGAAAGCAGAACCTATTCCAGGAAAATCAAAATCTGGCATATAATTCTATTTATTTATTTAATACTGTACATGTATATTTTTTACTAACATTTTACAAACACATAAAGAATACATTGTGAATTCATATTTCTGATCATCTGCTCATTTCTAGCAAGATAACTGATAACTGATGTAATGTAATGTGAACTCATGGCAAAGCATATGGAAAATAAATGTGAGCAGATGATTAAAAACCATTGTTTCCATAAAACATGTCAAAATATTTTAGGAAAGTGTAGCATGAATTAGCGCGAATGGCGCTTTAAGTAAATGAACTACAATATATGGTTGTATTTACTAGTTGTAGTTTTTTTTTAAATGTACTACCATTTTAATATAAGTGCATATTTCTAAAATAAAGATTTTGAACAGTACTTATTTTACATTCTATAAACATATACCATCTCTTAAAGTTCATAGTTTCATAGGTAGAAAATTGAATAACATAAATGCTAAAGAACAGATAAGTGTCAAAAATGTATAATATTTTTAGTTTCAATTTGGAATGATTTAGTTGTCTGGTTTAGTAGGTCTCTACTGAATTTACTGGACACTTTACAAGGTTAAATATTAAAGATATAATGAACAATAACACAGCTCATGCCCATTAATATAAAGAGGTTTGCTTGTTATTACATGTATGGACTGATGCACTGTTTTCATATATTGTACCAATAACCAAGTATGAATAAATTTACAACATTAAGAAAAAAAATTATTGCAGTTAATCAAAAGTATGCATTTCCTAAATCTGCTGAATTTGCAGAAGTGGTCAGTGATCATGTGTCAATATTAAGGTTAGTTCATTCACTCTTATTGTTTAATTAAATATTTTACCAACACTTGATAAACTGAAATGCACTGCTGTAATGTATACTTTCATGAATTAAAACAATATAAGCAGACCCCCGTGACCCTGTATTTGGATTCAGCGGGTTAGGAAATGGATGGATGGATAAGTGACTCTTATTTTACATAATATTTCTTCATATTAAACTCAAACACTGTCAGTATAAGGGAATCAAATTCACAGTGAGTCAGTGTTGGGCATAGAATAAATAGTCTTGTTCAATCTTTAGAAAAAAATGTCGACAACAGCTGAACTAGGATATTCATGGGTTTGTGAAGCTGTGAGGCAGCAGCATGAACCACCTCCAAGTAAAAATGTTTTCCGGTGATACAAAATGGATACTACTGTATATGTGTAACAGGAGAAACCGTGACAGAAGACTGCAAAAAGACAACCATGTACCTTGTGACCTTATAGAAATGGCAGAGGGAGAGATGCTAATAACATTAAAGATTGTTAAGGATGTAAAGGCATATTAAAAGTATAGGAAAGTGTGTAAAGCTTGCTAGTATGCTTCTTATTCAGCAAAACAAAAAAGTGTAAATATGACTGGTTATAACCAGATTTAGATCTGAGACAGAGCACAATAATCTATTTTATTTTTCAAAATGCTTTTGACATGTAAATATGCTTGTTTTAAATAGATTGTGAACTTTATATATCTATTTATTTATTTCAGTTTATATTACTTTCTCTTCCAAAGTGTGTTCTGTGTATTTAATATGTGTTGAGTGTTGTAACAGTAATGTTTCCCTTTGGGGTTCTGTAATCTATTTATCTATTTGCAGAATTATATTTTCAAGGGTAATAACATTAACCTAGTCCTTCATTTTTGATTTTCTTTAAAATAATAGAATCTCCAGAGGCTCAATTCAGCTTGTTGATTGTCTCTGAAAGAGGTATATTATGCATATACAGGGCATATAACAAAACTGAAAACATTCATTGCTAACCACAGACAATGACAAGTAAACAAAACATATAATGGTTCATAGACAGATGTATAAGGCATTGAGGCACTTGCTAAAACAGTGTTTTATAATGTACATGCCACGGACATGAATAATTAGGAGTCATAGAAAATGCACAAGATCGTTGCAAATGTGTATATTTTATGACAGCTGTCCACATGCATAGTTTTCACTGTGTTTTCTGTAGCTTCAATATAGTCTAAAACATCCCCTCAGCAATGTAAACATTTGTGATATTCCCCTTTATTGTACTGCATATTCTATTTTATTGTATGGTGTTGTGTGTTTCTATTGAATTCTGTTTTATAGTTTATTGTTTTTATGCATGTGTACAGCTCTCTGAGCTTGTCAGGAGAAACTGCACTATATAAGAATATTCTGACCATCCCAGTGATACAGATGGTAGAGCTGAAGCTTCACTGCTCCAGAGTCTTATGTTTAGGACTTAGCCAGAGTACTATTTTGTAAAAATATGCTGAAAGTTGTGAAAACAGAAGACAACAAAGTGTTTTTACACGACCCTAACCTTATAAATCACAAGAAACAGACATTTATCCAATAAACAAGTGATCATATATATTACTATAATCTTTTAGTTTTTTAGAAATACATAATAAATACACAGTTATAAGGCAATTAGCTTAACTTGCATCAAACCTTACATCACAGGAAATTAAAGGTGGCAATCATACAGCACAACATAGGGAACCAAGTACCAAAGGCAGATGTATCAGCATGTAGTCAATGTGGGATTAGATGCAAGAGACACAGTTTTTTAATATCCTGGAATTTTACAAGAAATGTTATTATTGAACCTACAGTACAGTGTTCCACTAAATGTAATATTCATTTAAAATCAGAAAACAATGTGTTGTAGTACAAAGAATCTTTTTAAAATTAGATAAGATGAAAGGTACAGGTACTAAATGCTGAAATCATTGATGATTGTTAAATTATTGTAAACTGCAGGTGACTGAAGGAGAAAGAGACTGCCTCATGGGATACTAATAAGTTGTCCAATGACCTCTTAATTTCCTTTTACTTAAAATGCAAAGCTTTAGTCTTTCCTCATAGCTCATACCATGTTTCTCCTGAAATCAGCCTAGTTACACTTCTCTTTATTTTCTCTAGTGCTACTCTGATGAAATCCAGCTCAGTTACTGGAGCAACCAATGCCCTGAAACTAACCTAACAGAAAGAAAGTTTAATGTGACTGAATTATGACAGGAGAATCTAGTCAAAGGATAAAATGTTGGAAGATACCTGTCAAAAATGCTAATCCCAGCTGCATTACTTAAGAAGCAGAAAACACCAGTAAAATTTGAAAATATTGTACTGTTCTTGAACGATAAACTGACCTAAAGCCAAATTCTGTCCAGAGAAACATAATCAGACCTCGATCAGACTTTTTGGCATGCCAAGAGAAGTGTCTGAGTGCTGAGTGCTATTTTACATCAAAGACTTTAATATATCTAAGTAATCATCTACAACATGACACATTCAGTATAGCAGATCATTGCTTTCAGCATCACATTTGCTTGCTAAAGGCATCTTTTTATGCCACATATACTGTATCAGTAAGCAATTATAAAACTTTGTCTAACTTTGAAGCAGTGTCTGTACTCTCACACACATATGGGCTGTTTTTTTCCATATAGCAATAAATAGCCACCATCAATAAGGAATTCCACAAAGTTGCAGATAGGACAATTGAATTTAAACAACTGCAGCATTTCAATAGACTTGGTGGTGGAACAAGCTGTGGAGTCCCTTGCATTTTAAAGAAACACATCTCAAGATTCTTTTCTTCTGTAACAACCTATATCTATATGCATGTTACTGCAGTTTCAAATCATGGTTCTGTAATTAAATAAGGCAACACTGTCACTTCATTATTGTAGTATTTGGCTGATGGGTTTTACTATTGTCTGTAGTACTTTTGACCACTAACTAAGTTCCCTTTATTCCTCTTGCTTTTGGTTTTATGGGCAATTTGCTGGGTGGCACTTGTAGCCATACACATTCCAACAGACATTTATTCAACTATATGTCACCCTTTCTAAGTTGCTTTGGTTAAACACCTTTGGTAAATTCATAAACGTATTAAAGGATTTCCAAGTAACTGGATGTGTGGATGGAACACACATTTTTATCAAAGCACTGAGCATAAAAGAAGGAGGCAACTGTGTTGTTCTATTTTATAGAGAACAAACAACAGAATCACGATTAAACTGACAATGGCAGTCAATAGGACAAATTCCCTGGAGGCCTTCAGCACATTTCCTCTAAGCACCATATCCTGGAATCATGCATATAAAGTATGTTACCAGCCCAGGTGGTATTACTGTCTGACATCTTTGTACAGATCTTGATTAATCTAATATCTTCACTTAAGATAATTAAGGTGGTTTTCTCTCATCAGGTAACTGTAGACATATTCTCACATTAATAGAATGCAGTTAAATTTTTAGTTGCATGTCTGACCAAAATGCAGCACTTTGCCACTCTGGCATCAAGACCAACAAGAATGTATTAAAATATAAAACTTCAGTTTATTTAATAGAAAACACAAACCAGTTTAACTAATATATATACACACTGTTTTCATGCCACTTGTTCAGTGATCCTCCCAGTTCACTCCCTGTTTAGGAAAATCTGTGGAAAAAAACCTTAACAAAAATTTCAGCTCTACCATGTCAAGTGGGATATATGAAATATAGAAAAAGTAAAAATCATGTTCAATTACAGAAAAATCTACATAATAAGAACCGATTTCTGCCTGTTGGCAGTTAAACTCTGTTGAGTATATTCAGCATTAATATTTGCAGACTATTGGAATGTATTTTGTAATACATGTAGTAATAAAATGGAATGCATTTTTTATTCAAACAGATGCAATGATGTTGAGATTCTTATAATAAAATTTGTATAATTGAGGCAACAGGCAAACTGCCTTAAAACAATCTGTCCTAATTAATGCAGAAAAATAAAAGCAAGATTACATTTTGTTTACAAATAACAAATTCCACTCACAGCTATACAGAGAGCATGTTGGCTTCCCAAGACCCAAGTTTGATGTATTTATGATGTTGTATTTATTGTTTTCAGTTGTCTGTTGTTGGCATTGTAGCACTATAACTAGTTTGAGAGAAACATAAAACTAAAAAGTTCATTGTACAACGTATTATGTACAAATGATAACAAACTTCAGCTTGAAATGTCTAAATTTAAACAACTATTTTGTCTGACTATACTGCATATAGCGTAATTAACTATTTTTATACACATCTGCAAAATGAAGTATTCAAATTTTGCTTTAGTATTGCCATCTTCTAGATTTATTAAGTGATTTAATGCAGACCTGTTTTCTTATACAACTACTCTGACAATGAGGATAATAACTGATTTTTATAAAACTTATGTGGGAATTTATATTATATGTGATCAATACTCCATATCTTGAAGGTTTCCATCCACTCTTTTCTAACATCTCTCCAAACCTTTTTTGTTTTCACCACTGCAGCCGTCAATACTACTATTTACTGCTACACTGGTTTCTGTTAGCACATTTGCTCTTTTTCTTTTAGTACTAATACCATAGTTTTATCAGCTTGAGGTGGTTTTCATTTTTCTTTATTATTTCTACTCTATTTCTTAATTCCTATGTTCTTCCATGTCTTTTCAATATATAGAACCTTGCTAATAATTAAGTATTGCCTCCCATAAGGATGGCAATTTTTTTTATCTTTAATTACATTGTGTAATTAAATGCACTGTTATTTCTTCCATGCATCTACTTTGTAACTCCCCATTGTAAGATTATGTACATTGAATTCCCCATGTTAATAACATCTGTTAATGTTTGTCACCAGCTTTAAATCTAGTACTTTACTTACCAGAAGTATAAAAATATTAAAACAAAGCTATAGGACAGGATAATATTAAAAACAATTCACATTCTAAACTCAGAAATATTTTGGTTTCTTTATATTTAATTATTTAATATGAATCTGGCAAAACATAAAACTGCAGGTTACTTTTTAATAATATATATTCATCATCATTGCTTTACTTGTAAGAATAGCAATTTAACCCAATCTAAGACATACAGTGTTAATGATAACAAAGCCTATCTGACGGCATGTGATCAACCCTGTGATTTTTCAAATGGATTCCCCAGCAGGATCAGATTTAGTAAGTGGTTCTGGGTGACTGGAAATTCTTCTGGGTAAACTGCTTTTCAAGATGTTATGGATGTATGATGCTGCTTTAAGTGTGTCCCATGCACCAACCACTATCCTGCAAGAAAAAGATAAGTCCACCATTCATTATCCAACCCGCTATATCCTAACTACAGGGTCACAGGGGTCTGCTGGAACCAATCCCAGCCAACACAGGACACAAGGCAGGAAACAAACCCCGGGCAGGGCGTCAGCCCACCGCAGGGAACACGCACACACCAAGCACACACTAGGGACAATTTAGGATCACCAATGCACCTAACCTGCATGTCTTTGGACTGTGGAGGGAAACCAGAGCACCCGGATGAAACCCACGCAGACACGGGCAGAACATGCAAACTTCACGCAGGGAGGACCCGGGAAGTGAACTCCTTACTGCGAGGCAGCAGCGCCATCGTGCTGACATCCACTATTCAGCTATACAGTATACAATTTTATGTATACAGGCTATAAGCAGTTAAATAATACTAAACTGTAAAACCTGTTATTCTGTGAAGCGTTTCATAAGACCACCCAGGTCATTTGATTCTATGTATCACTTTACACTTGCTGTTTTTGGTTTTGACACAAATGAATGTAGTTTTTATATGAAAGTTTATAGCCAGTACCTCTGTCTAACTGCTACTAGTGAGCCATGAGGTTAGATTATTCATTCCTTGTCTAACTGCAGCTCCATAATGGCACAAGGGGATGCCCTTTTGAAGCCCTGTATTGGTAATAAGGTGGGTTGAAGTAAAGGTTTGAAAGTAATGACATTCACAGCTAGCAAGCAGCCCTCCAATAAGGTCCTGAGGGTGAAACTTGCTTAGTGCAGCACACAGTCAGACAGCTGAGAGGCTACAAGTAACAGTTGCATATCTGGTTTTGCCGTTTCTTCCTATCTTCCATCTAGAAAAGAATGTGACAGATTAATTTGTACATTTCGTGTTATGTGAACGTCATAGGTGATGTGGTAACACAATAAAACAAATGCCTTACATTCCATATTCTTAAGTGTGGTAATTTTGTAATTGTTGAAAACAGCAAAAGCATATAGATTAATAGGAAAGATTTAAATTCGTACTACTGTCTTGACAACTGCTAGTTTTCTCCTTTTTTGCTTTTGCAGTCTTTATTATAAAGTGACAGTTTGTTTATTCGTATTAGGAATGCAATATGATTTTATAAACTGTCTAATTAATTAGACAAATTAGGAAGGTTTACTGCCACCATTCTAAAGAGAAACTTTATATTAACTAAGAATTAACTAGATATTGTATCAAAAAATGATGAGATGAATAATCAATTTATTGGTGCTGTGTAAATCAGATTAAGACCAACAAAATCTTAATACCTATAGCTGCTTGTTGTGATTATGTTTTTGGAATATAATTTTTGCAACATTGTATTGATTGTATTTTGTCTGAACTATACCTTGGTTACTGTTTGTTTTTTATTCTTTTTAGAAGAAAAAAATGCAGATTATTGATATGCACTTTGGAAAACAGGCCAACAAGACATAAAGGTATTTATACAAGAGTGCTCAAAATGATTCCTGTAGCAGTCGAAGCTTTCCATGACATGGGTTGGCAGCTCCTCATACTGCATGCATTTTTACATTTTGGTAGAGACAGCAATTTCTTTACTTGAAAACAGCATTATTCTACTTATACAGCAGGTCACATGTTTGTTTAATAAATGCATCTTTTATATTATTGAATATGTTTCTGGATTTATAATTTAATTAAGTAACAATGAACATCAAATATATTTTAAGAAATTAATTTCTGAACATAGTTTGAAAGATTAATGAATCTTAATGAAAAAAAGTGTTCTAATGTCATTCTGCTCCCCTGCTTTCTGGAAAATGTGCTGCATGAATTCTAACTGTGACAGTCCTCATGGGATAACAGGATGTGTTTACTGAAGATAAGAATGACTAGTAACACACATTCCCATGCTCCACAAGCTTGGGGATGTATGCTTTAGCTGCCAAAAGAAGTTCCACTGTATTAGCATTAGTACAATAATTAGCATCTTGCATATCATTATACTAGGCTAAAGATTAGTATTTTATATTTACAAATAGGTCATTTGCTAGTTTTTCAATGACAATTGTATTCTGAACCCAGTAAAAGTATGTAAAATAATTTAAACAATTACATTGATTTTATTCTAAACAATTTCTGCAGGATGTTTGCCAAAGGATTTTAAAGGTGTCTGGTCACATTTAAATTTATATAAATTACAATATTATCTATCTATCTATCTATCTATCTATCTATCTATCTATCTATCTATCTATCTATCTATCTATCTATCTATCTATCTATTGTGGTGGTCAAATGAAATTGTATTAATCCATACATCCATTTGCCACTGCTTGTCCAATGGGGTCCCAAGGCATTCCCAGGACATCTGGGAGATATAATCCTCCCATCGAGCCCTGAGTCTTCCCCGGGGCCTCCTCACAGCTGTTTGTGCCTGTAAAACCACCAGATGCCTGAACCACCTCAATTAGCTCCTTTCTATTTCTCCTTTCTGTGCGTAGGGTCATCAGCTCTACTCCGAACCTCTACCTGTCTCTTAGTTACAGCCCAATAAACTCCACAGAGATAGCTTATTTTGGCCGCTTGTATATGCAATCTCATTCTTTGAGTCATTACCCAAAGCTCATGACCATAGGTGAGGGTAGGGATGTAGAACAACTGGTAAATCAAGAGCTTTGCCTTCTGAGTCAGCTCGTTCTTCAAAATGAAATTTGCAAATGAAATTGCTGAGTCTCAAAAATAATCTTTTTCCCAACAAAAAGGATGCAATTTAATAAACAGGCGCACTAGGTCGTCATAACACAAAACATGCTTTCTGATCTTCTAACAGTTGAGCCCCTTCCTGCTGCAAGCCTAGGTCTAAGAGAGACACCACCTTCCAGGGACAGGCTCTTTTTATATGTTTCCTACGAGGGTGTAATGAGTGAGGAAACGATAGGGTTGTGCTCATTTGGCTTCTTGGGAATTCCTCTCTGGGCTGCAGAGGGAAGAGACAAGACAGCGACAACACCCCCTCTTGCCTTGGGATCACACCACATACCTGATCAAAGGTGATCCTCAGACATATTTGTATCCATTTAGTTTTCTGTTTGCAAGTAATTATTTTTATTGTTAATCTTTTTTGTGCCTTCAGTCACTTAGTAAAATATCAAATTACCCTGGCACAAGTTATTTGCAAGCTTTTTCAATATACAAGTAAGGTCAGTTGCCAAATTTCAGATATTATTGTTCATGTTTTGATCACATGTAATTTTATTACATTATGTTATTTTTTTTTCTTTTTCCAAATTTTTGATATCTAGTAGAATATCTCAGACAGTCTGGAGTTCTTCAATTTCATAAGTCGCCTGAGACTTCTAAAAACTAAAGTAACTGATCTACAGTACCTACTGATATAATAAAAGCTTCATTTAGCATTGCCAACTTTTATTAGAGATGGTAATTTCATTTGTAATATGTTTTCTGACTTTAATTGTGGAAGTTATTTTGAATGTGTGTTGTAAATCCTTTTCCATGTATTTTTTTCTTCTCATGAAATGGATTGGTTGTTAGCATTACTGTTAATTTTGCCAGTTTACCTCCCCTGACCTTGGAAGATAACTTCCTAGTGGGTACCCTGGCATCAGTAGTGACAGGCCAAGTATTACATAATCATGACTCATGCCTGCACTAGCACATAATGTAAAATATCCAGTGATATACTGGGTTGCCACTGGGCCTAGGTTTGATATGCTTTGACTTTTTTGATGATTTAATTTTGTCCAGGAATTTTTGTATCCTTTAGATTTCTTTATCATTCCTTACTTTACTATTATATGCTAATTAAGTCCATAACACACATAATTTGAGCTAATTCCAAAGTCATGCCATACTGTACATTGCAAATGTGCCAGCTAATTTCAAAGAATTATCCAGGGCAGAGGACATGGACTTTCCTCTGCTGGTTTTTAGTTTTAGGATTAATCAAATACTTCCCAAAAAAGCTACATTCTAAGTAAAAATTTAATCTGAGTGGTATTCTGTTGCAGCAGTGTCTGAGTAAATAAAAAAGTGCATAACCCTTTATACAAACCACAAATAAAAACAGTTGTGTCATGTACTGTTAGCTAAGTATAGTAAATGAAATTGTTAAAACAATTTTGAAGTGAAAAATTACTATTGTACAAAGCAAGCAACTGAATGCATTGTATTGTATGCATCACATTAAATAAATAAAAGTAGAAAATGAAATTAAACAGCAAATGATTACTAATCAATCAGTCATAAAGAAACACTTGTTTCATTACTGAAATTCTTATTTCAGGCTGAGAAGTCATGGAGATGTTATATTGTAAAAACTATTACGTCTTTCAAAATTTATTGTTGTGATGTGATTCCTACTGACTACTGACTGACAACTGCGAGCTTTGCTCATTGTCGGTGGCAGCCAAGTTGACTTAATGCAAATGAATCTTTCTGTGCTGATGTTCACTTTGGTGCACACACACTTATAATACATTCACTTGTATAAACCTCATGCTACATGAATACATACATTGGGTTAGGCTGGAAATTGCATGTGAATAATACACACCAGGCAGTGGTAAGCTAACACATATAATGCATCTGATTATGTATCTGATTGATACAAAAGCACATGTTATACTTACTTCTCAGCCCAGTAAAACTCTTGTGTAAAAGAATAGATTTTAGATTACTTTACCAACGTTTAAAGATCTAGAATCTTAAAAATTCCAAGAATTTAAGAAATAACAATGCTAATGTGCCCTTGTCTAGACATATACCTATACAGTATTTTTACATTCACCATTAGGTTTGTCATGTGTTATACTATATGTTTATTGTATTTTGAATTGTGTAGAGTGAGCTGGTCTTGTGGGAAGCATGCTAAGTACTAAACTAAACAGAACTGAAAATTCTGATTATTTTGTGTAGGAACAATCATCAGCTTTTTCAATGGCCAATTAATTTGGCATTTTTCTCATTCTATATTTGTTGTGTCTAGTCATTATACTTTAAGAGCAGCAAGACTAGAATAGGTCTATTTTCTGAATTGCTTTGAGCAGTGAGAAAAGCGCTATATAAATGTAAAAAAATTATTATTATTATTTTATAATAAACAAAGCAGCCGGGTAAATACATTGAATAAATAACATTTACCAAATAAATATTCTTTTGATTATATCTTGCCTGAAGAAGGGGCCTGAGTTGCCTTGCAAGCTTGCATATTGTAATCTTTTCAGTTAGCCAATAAAAGGTGTCATTTTGCTTGACTTCTCACCAAATAAATATAGAAAAATAGGCTTATAGGTTTATGCAGGGTCACCTGTACAGAGTACAGTGAAATTCTTTCATGTGTTAGTCAACATACAGCACATCAGTATTCCTTTGTGCCATGATAAGTGTAACTACCTTACCTTGAAAATTCTTTCTTTTCTACATGAATAATCTAATAACATATTTGTCATAGCAATATATTACATTCAGACTTATTAAGGTAGGGCACAAAATGGTAGCAAACAGTGAGTATTTTCAGTAAGTTCAAGTAGCCTGTTCCAAGTAGCCATCATGGCTGAAGATCTTAATGACACCTGTAAACAAAATGCCGACACACATTAATATTCAGTAAAGTACTAAAGTTCAAATATTATTTACTAAATATGTAAAGGATGTAAATGTCATCATTAAGTAGATGTTCAAGATAATCTGTAGATATATTCCTTCATCTTTGGTAAGCAGATCAGTAACTATACAGTATATTTACTCTACTTGCTTTATAATAATAATACATTTTATTTATAGGTGCCTTTCAAACACTCAAGGACACCGTACACTTTACACAACACCCAACACACAATACAGTACAGTGTTTACATAGAGAAGGCAAGTTTAAAAAGATGAGTTTTAACTGAAGACTTAAACAGAGAGAATGAATTAATGTTTCTAATCTCAGGAGGCAGTGCATTCCAAAGTCGGGGGGCAGAACGACTGAAAGCTCTGTTCCCCATTGTGGAAAGACGAGCGGAAGGAACAGTCAATTTAATTGAGGAGGATGATCTAAGAGTACGGGAAGGGGTGACGATGTGGAGAAGGTTAGACAGGTATGGGGGGGCTAAATCATGAATAGCTTTAAAGGTTAGCAGAAGGATTTTAAACTCGATGCGGAACTTGACAGGGAGCCAGTGAAGTGGATGCAGAACAGGAGTGATGTGGTGAGTAGAAGGAGATCTCGTGATAATACGGGCGGCTGAGTTCTGGACTAATTGAAGTTTGTGAAGAGTTTTTTGAGGGAGACCAAAAAGAAGAGAGTTACAATAGTCAAGGCGAGAGGCGAGAGGTTTATCTAGTTCAGAGTTGTAAGGCACCAGAGCATAGTCTGGGATCAATAGGCACAATTAAATTTCTTAGCAAACCTATCACTCACAGTCTGAACTAAGATGAAAATATAACTTCTTTTATCAAGAAAGCCCAGCAGTGTAATTTTTTTTCTCCACCAACGTAAAAAGCTTAACCTGTCCCAATCATTGCTGATTGAGTTTTATAAAGCTTTTCACTGAAATCTATCCTCACTTTTATACTTGTCTAGTATGGCAAGTGCATCTGTTTACTCAAAACATAAACTACAGCAGGTCATTTAGCCAATAGAAAGGACTGCAGATCTGAAGCTGGATGCTGTTGAGTATCTGTATACATCATGAGTCAGAACACATAGGAGAGATAATAAAAAACATAGAGATGGATATAGATGGAGAAATAAGTGAGAAATAAGTAAAGACTACACTACACTACACATCTTTTTCAGTAATTATTATATACGCTCCATTATTCATGCTTTCTGTGTTAAAAGGCAGTTGGAGCAGGTGGTCCCCATTGCTGCATTACTGATGATTAACAACTTTTTCAGTTCTTTGAGGTTGTACAAAGTGGTGGTATTGTATATTGTGAGTATCACCTGACTATAAAAATACCAGTTACTCCAAAGAGCAAAACTGAGAAGTGCTTTGTATTGATGAGTACTGCCCCACTTCAAGCACTGACGGTTACTAAAAGTAAGAAATACTAGACACATAAAGAATTTCTTTCCTATTATAGTCACTTTGGTTAAACCCAATCTCTGATTCATTTCTGTTTCTTCCTGATTTTAAATTATAATGACTCTAAAAAGGGTTACATGACATATTACTGGGCATGAATGCAGCTCTGCATTCCCCAATTGTTTTATATATTTTAGTTTTGGTTCAATGTATTATTGTTCTGTACAGCTGTATATATTTAATGATGTGGTGGTGTTATATTTTCTATTAATTGTATTTACTACATTGCCTAAAAATAAAATTCAAAAATAATTAAGTTTAATTCAGACACTTGTTCTAGTCTTAATAGGTCTTAGTATAGGATCTACATTAACAAACAATTTGTGTTACAATGCAATATGTAACTAATAAATGCACCATAGCAGGCCCTTCTAGTTCTTCTTCTAAAGCATTAATAAATTACCAATGAATTTCAAATGCATATTTTGTGAATAAATGAGGAGCGCTTAGAGGTAAACTCATTCAAACATGAGGAGAAAATGCAAACTCCTCACAGACAGTGACTGGGCATGAGATTCAAACCCTTGGCGTTAAATCTATGTGCATGTGGCAGCTTCACTAACCCTTGTGGCACAGTACCTCTCAATTATAAAAATATTGATTATATATATACTATTTAACACAATACCTAATTAAATATTTCTAACACTAAATAATTATTGTATGCATATTAATATTTAATATATCATATTTGGAGGTGGCACATTGGTTAGTGCTTCAGATTCACCCATGTCTGTGTGGATTTTTCACCAGATACTCTACTCCTGCATCCCAAAACAGTTGGTGACTCCAAACTGGTCCCACAGGAGTAAGGACTGGTGCAACATAGAATTGCATTGGCCCACCATGACCTTATCAGTATATGAAAAAAATTGTAAACAATTATTATTCCAATTGTAACCAATTTTATTCAGACTATGAACAATTTATGACACATGCAAAGAAATCAGCTAGAAAATGTGGTTAATATAATAAATGCATTATAAAGGATGATATTGTAGAACAGGGGTGTCCAACTCCAGGCCTGGAGGGCCGCAGTGGCTGCAGGTTTTCATTCTAACCCTTTTCCTAATCAGCGAGTATTTTCACTGCTAATTATCTCTTTTCCCCTTTATTTTAATAGCCCTGTTTTTAAGGATTCAGTCGTCTGAATTGATTTGTTTCTTCATTAAATGGCAGCCAAACAGAAATGAGTTGTGAAACGAGCCAGTACATGACCAGCTAAATTGGAACATCAAACTCCAGCCAATTTCACTCCAACCAGTTTCTTAATGAGAACCCAATTCCTGCTGTTGATTACAGTCGTTATTGAATATCATGACTTGTTGCTGCTCTCATTCTGCCACAGCAGACTGTTGATTTTCTGTTTATTCTAAAACCACCGTCAAAATGTTTTGGTGACATGAGCAGACCAACATGACTGACACCTTTACCTCTCTTTATTTTCAGGTTAGCTGGTCATGTGGCAGCTTGTTTTGTGTCTCAATATTGCTTAGCTGCTCATTAAGGAAAAAGAAAAAACTAAGGGGTCTGAGTCACGTCAATTAAAACAAAGGCAAAACAAGTTAATCAGCAGCAAAAACGGCTCAAAATTTAAGAAGATGGTTAAAATGAAAACCTGCAGCCACTGTGGCCCACAAAGACCGGAGTTGGACACCCCTGTGCTAGAGCATTCAGTGACATATTGAAACAAGAATTGGTAGGTCAGTGTATTTGTTAGCTGTTCAGATAGATAGCCAGAACTTTATTTGTCCCCAGGGGGGAATTTGGCTTTTTACAGAAGCTCTTTAAATAAACAAATATTATTATTATATTATTACAAATAACAAGCCCCTCTGAAATATACACCAGAATGACAAAAGAGAAAGAAAACTTCTGACTTGGCAGTCACAGTCGCAGTGGTGGCACTATGCAGACATAATGCTGTTAGTATAAAGGAGCCTCAGCAGCATTTCTTGACTTCTGCTGAATGACTTGTTTTCAAAAAGTACTCAGTGTTAGTATCTCAGTGAGGGGCTGTTCAGCATTGTTCATAATAGCACTTAGTTTTGCCTTCAATGCCTACTATGCTACAATCTCCAGAGTGGTTGAGAATTCGTCCCATAACTGAGCGTACATTGTTAAGTTGATTCAGTGGGCCTCTGTTGAAGTTATGTAATTGGCCAAGTGTAGAAAAACACTGGGCATCACAGAGTTGTAGAAAATGTGAAGGATATTACTCACCCTGTTCCTAAAAAAGTCTCCTTAAAAAAAGGAGCCTACTCTGCTTTTTTTCTTATATAGTTATGAGACAAGTCCAGCCTGTCATTCATGTAAACCCCAAGTACTTCTATCAATGCACCACCTCTTCTTCCAATCCATGACTAGAGATTGAGCGTAGAGGCTATTTGGTGTGCTGAAAGGCAATAACCAATTCCTTGGTTTTGCTGATGTTATGATGGAGAACACCTTTTAAGGTGGAGAACCATCACTCTTTAGGTATTTATAGTTGGAGGTTTATAGAGAAAAACGAAAAGGAAACAGGATTGTTCCTTGTGGTACTCCAGTGTTTCTCACGTTATTATCAGAAACACAGTCCTTGAGCCTCACAAACTGCAATCTGCTGGACAGACAGTCCATTATGCTGGACATCATAGGCTCATCTTCCTGCATTTCAGTAACAATAACATGTAACAGGTTTGAATAGCTTTTTGGTATTCTGTCAAGGCACCATACAAAATAAAGTATAAAAGCAGTAGTCTATTGCTT
The DNA here is from genome assembly GCF_016835505.1 of Polypterus senegalus. Classification (NCBI taxonomy): domain Eukaryota; kingdom Metazoa; phylum Chordata; class Cladistia; order Polypteriformes; family Polypteridae; genus Polypterus; species Polypterus senegalus. The sequence goes on from NC_053154.1 coordinate 239,959,758, forward strand.
ATGTAGTGTTTATGAAGGAAGATTACTAAATTATACAATAACCATAATCATTTCAAACCTTAACAAATGTTGAAATTCAACATATTTCTTGGAAAGCCAAAAGCTAAGCATTGACTTGTGTAGCTGCGTTTCTCCAAAATGACCAAAGCTCAGCAGCTCTAGAATACAAAATGGGATTCAACAAAAGCGTGACATATTGAAATGATTTCTAAGATAAGATATCTTAGTTTTAAAAAGTTTTAGTTAAAATTCAAAGTAAAACAGTTCACACAGAAAAGAAAAAATTAAAATAGCAAAAATTAGAAAAGTTATTTTTTTAAGAGAAGTTCTGTTCAAAGCTTATAAATTTTGTTACATTTCTAATCATTACAAATCACTTCTAAATGTTTCTGAACAATTTCAAAAGTTTTTGAACCATTTCAAAATGATCAGAAAACTGTATGCCCATCCTATTTCTATTTGGAAAATTAATCTTTTATGTCCCTGAGTACTGGGACCTATGCTAAACGACAACTGACTTAATTATCATACTGTATCTTAATTATAGCAAAAAAGGTCTATCTCATACTAACTTACAGGGGGAAAAGACTATACCATTGTCTATGACTATGAAAGAAATGTATATTCTATTCAAATTAAGCAAACACTAATATGAGTTTAAATTATAGTTTTAAATTTCTAAGATTGGCTCTTACAATATGTTTGATTTATGCAATACTTCTTCAGAAATGATATTTGTTTCCACTAGCACATTCAATGAATAGCACTTCAATGTGACCATAATTCATTTCAATGGACTGATAATAAACCAAACAACTGACCAAATAACTGACCATAATAAACTAAAATATTAAACAGTGTAAAAATACACATGCAGTATTTTGCCGATTAAGATCTAATGAAAATTCACAAACAAATTAGTACATAATCTAATAGCACCTTTCTATTCACATTTTACTGACACACTGCTCAGATGTATTACTAGCCTTGAAATATATTAAACATGCCAGTGATATTAAATTTCATCAAACTATAGTACTTATGAGACTTTCTTTAAGGAGTATGTAAAGATTTTACAGATAGTTTGTTTTACTATCATTTTCAAACGATATTTGCATACATCTTGTTAGATAGTTTGTGTTATTTAGTGGACTTTTAATACTGTTTTCAAATATTTGCATTTTTCTATATAGGCGCTTGCTGAAAAATTAGGAATATACACATCATTTTTATCAAATGAAGACAGGATTTCTGATCTTCTCTGAATAATTTTATATACATGGTTGGATTTATTAAAGTTAATGTTACTTTCATTTATTCCATATATAAAATGAACAATAATATAATGAATCAAATGTAACAGTGCTATTATTTTTTGTTTGACATAAAAATAAAACATTTACCCAGAAAGAAAACAAATAAAAATGAAGAAAAATCTTTACTAAGTCCTTCTGTGTCATTTTAGCCACTTGAATTATAATAGGTAGCTGTAGAAAACTGTATTGTTTTAAATACTGTATCTTTTGCACAGATGAGAAACATATTGATAATTGGATAGGTTATTTTCTAAACTCAGCAAACCTATTAGATTGCAGAGCACACTTCAAAGAGTTCAGATGATTTGAAGCATCAGCATTCCCTTGAATACAGCTCATTCTTGTGTTTCTCATTCCAAGTATTCAGTTATCTTTTTCTGCCAGCATAGGCTCTTCAGAGACAACAGCTGAGAATTCAACAAAACAGTTTTTTTGCCTCAGATTTATTTAATCTCTTCCTTACAGATCAGGTCTAGTTCACATGTTGCAAACAAAGCAGCACTCATAGGACCTTCACACTACACTGAAAAAGGCAAAACCACTAAGAGTTATGTAAAGAAGTTTAACAGTGACACATATTGTGATGGCTTGTTGCAAGCAAATATGTCCATTTCATCCATCCATTTTCCAGACTTGCTTATTCAGAGCAGGGTTACAAGAAGGAAAATATGTAAATAACATTTTAATTGTAACTGAAATTTCCTTTTATATACTTTAAACTGTGCACAGTTATTATGAGAATGTTTTTACACTATATAGTCACAAGTCAAAGAGGCTTAAGATGCATTCCACACTGTAGTTTTAGTCTGTTATGAGTCCACTTCTTGGACTGGGTTTCCTAGAAACTAAGCTACAGCCCAGTTGAGAAGTATTATGGAAATATTTCTACATGAATATTTACTGGATATATTTATATACAAATACACACTGGATGATTAGAATACAGTTTGCACAGAAATTAGAATGTATAATTAAGCACTTATTTTAATTAAGCAATTGTTTTACAATGTAATTCTGCACCTTATAAGAGATTATTATTTTTAAAATACATTGTAATTTAACCAATATAGTTTAAGCACTGTTAAGTACTGAATTGCACTGAGCCTTAGACAGTTAAAACACTGGAATGCACTTACATGCACTGAGTCTTATATGTAACTACTCCACCAATATAAAATGACAACATTAAAGCTGATCGCAAAGACTGGGTGGAGGATTGGCATAATAAGTAATGGGCATAGAGCATAACCTAAAGTGAAAATGTGCTTGACTGAAAGTTATCGGACAAAGATGGGAAAATGACAGTAGTTGTTGGCCATTAGCATAATGGACATGGAGAAGCACAGTCTAATGTGAAAGTGGGTTGAAAGGAAAGGGATCGGACAAAGGTGGGAAAATCCCATTAGGTGTTTCCCACTAGTATAAGTAGTAGTGTCGAAGATCCCTGATGGGAACATGAATTAGACGATCTACAACTCTCCGACTTAAACTTTAAAGCCAAATAATATCTACATATTTCTTTCATGTCATCTATATCCATATATTTAATCTCTTTTTGCTGTTCCGTTATTTCACTGATTAATAATTTCTGTTTGTTATCGCTAAGTCGATCTTTACTACCAGTTTTTTCAGATTTTCGAATTTTAGTACTTTCATAATCTCAAACCTGCTCTGCATGTGTATCGCCCCAACATTTTTGAACCTCTTTACGACGTTCTACTTTCTTTTCTACTCTTTGTCTTTGATTTCTGACTCGGCTTGGAGTTGAGAGTGCGGGAACTGTGTCTGACAATAGCATTCACAGAAATGAAAAGTGAGTGGACTGTGGCAGTGCCAGCCACTTCGTGTCCCTGCTGCTCGCATATATGGATTTTACTTTCACCAAACAACAAATCTTTTCCCTGATGGCAACACAAATTAGACGATCTACAAGTCTCGACTTAAAGTTTAAAGCTGAACAATAACTACATAGTTTTGTCATATCACCTATGCCCATATATTTAATCTCTTTTCATTGTTCCGTTACTTCACCAAATAATAATTTCCATTTGTTAGCTCTAATGTAATCTTTACTATTAGTTTTTTGAGACTTTCGAATTTTAGTGCTTTCATTATCTCCAACCTGCTCTGCATGTGTATCGCGCCAATGTTTTTGAACCTCTTTACGACGTTCTACTTTGCCTTCTACTCTTTGTCTTTTATTTCCAATAGAGCTGAGAGAGCAGGAACTGTGTCTGACAATAGCATTCACAAACAAGAATGAGAAGTGATTGGATGGACCGCGGGCGTGGTTGGAAATGTTCAATTGGACTGCGGGACTTGTCAAAATCTCTTGGCAAATAGTCTCATTTTGCGGGACTTGAAATAATCTCTTGCGGGAGTTGAAATTATCTCAGAGAATGTCTTGTCCCAGGATTTCCTTTTATAATAGACAGATAATATATACTGTATATATATAAATTCCTGGGAGCCCAGAAATTGTGTCTTTCTCTGTGGTCAGAGCACAGTTTATTATGTATTAATAAAGTCAGTGAAACCAACGGCTCCTGACTCTGTGTGATTCTCTAGCTATTATTGGTTTGGGATTTTATTCTGCAACAGCATATGTTCAAACACATTTGAATATACTTTACTCATATGAGCTAAGGATAGAATATTTTGCTTATTAAATTATACTGTTGTCAATATTGTATGACAAAGTTTCTTACTGTAAAATCTTTAAGCAATCTGTGTTTCAGGGGTACTAAAGATTTTATTAATCATCCTAATGAAAAACAATCTAAAAGTTGGTATCTAACCAAACACTCTGTTTTCTGAACTGTTGTATCCTAAGAGTTCAGTTTTCCTAACTGTTACAATAGGGAAGATTCACTGACAGGTTAGAAATATTACATGAAGAAGTGCTTAACTTTTTTTCCTTCAGTTCAAATTTTTGTTAGATTCTATTTAGTTCTTACTAATGTTTACTAATGTGTTGATATTGATTTAGATTGGTCTGTTAAGTTTTTTTCTTTTTCTTTTTTTTGTGTGGAGGCATTCTAACACTGTTGGGAAAAGCGGCTGTAAGGAAATCTGCAAACAGACTAGGGGCTTTGAGTATTGCCTCAGGCTACCTTGCAGCTAAGTAAGAAACTGTGGGAGAAAATAGTTTTGTACTGCTGGAGTGTATTGTTACTTTATGAAAAAAATTGTTCAGTTCTGTCTTGCTTTACTTTTTTCCAAGTGTTCAACTGTGTTTGAAGAGTTTGCAAGAATTCACAGAGTACCTTGTATTAAACAATATGGCTTGGTTACATTTCTTTTTGCATCATTTCTGTATCTAATATAAGATGCATTTTGTAATTCAAATTTCACTACAAACCATTACTTCTCTACATCACTACAAACTATATGGGGTAAGTAACATATAAAAAATATATCATTCTGGGGTGGAGTATTTCTTTAATGAAATAAACAGCTGAAGTGGCAGAAGATGGCAGTAAATCCTTAAGACAAGAGTCTCTGGTACAGGGACTTCAGGTTATGTAAAAGGAAAAATTTTTATATTAGCATAAAAATAGCAAATTAGCATAAAGAGTCATAAAAAGTAATTAAAAGCTTCTGAAACATTGGATTAAGCATAAATTAGAATGTTTAGTAAATAAGATAGGTCAAGCAAATAGTTAACCAAAAAATCTGTCATTTTGCATTATTTTTTAAGCTTACAGCAGAATTGCTAGTATGGGAAAAGAACAAAACGAGAATAAAAATGACGTGTAGAAACCAGCTTAGAACAAGATAAGAAGATTGAGAACACCTGTGTCCAAGGCTGGGAAGCTAAAAGAACAATACCACAGAGAGAAAATGGCTCTGGTAGGCACGTAAGAATCCAGCTCGATTGATGAATCAGCAGAAAGGCAACAAAAGGCTTTTGATGTAAGCAAGGTCACACTGATGTAATGCATGAAAGAAACACTAGTATATTCAGGCATTAGCAATAAATATAGAAGAATATATTGGAAATTAACTTTAGCATAGAAATTAAGGCAAGTCAGGACTGCCATGCAATGATTAAATAAAAGCACATACCATATTTCTTTTTAATCAAAGCTTAGCTTTAGGCCACCATTATAACATAGCTTGAAAGGTTTAGAGAAGGAAGTGACACCATGAAAGACCAAATATGGAAGAAGGAACATCTGCCCAGTCAAAGAACCAATCAAAAATAAGTAAAACAGAAACTAGAGTGAACAATAGACAGTATAGACAGGTGCAGAATGAGCTAATTGAATGAGGTCAAAATGATAAGAAATTTTTATATAAACTTTGATTGCTAAAAAATGTTCAGGGCTCAGCTCAATTTGGCCGTATTGGGTTGAGTCCATGTTGTTATTTGTGTTGTTTTATTGCAATAAACCTTTAAAACTCAAATTGTTCGCCACAACAGTTATTTTGAAATCTTTTGTTTGTTTTTTTTTTGTGTTGTGTTGTTGCACAATAACATGTCATGAAACTGACACCAAAGACATTATCAATCAATCAACATTTATTTATATAACACATTTTCATACAAAAACATGTAGCTCAAAGTGCTTTACAAAATGAATAGAAAAATAGAAGACACAATAAAAAATAAACATAAGTCAACATTAATTAACATAGAATAAGTAAGGTCCAATGGCCAGGGTGGACAGAAAAAACAAAAAAAAAACTCCAAAAGCTGGAGAAAAAAAATAAAATCCGTAGGGGTTCCAGACCACGAGACCGCCTCTGGGCAATCTACCTAACATAAATCAAACAGTCCTCTTTGTATTTAGGGTTTTCATGGAAGGACCTGATGATGATGGTCACGTAGACTTCTGACTTATATTATAACAGCCAAGTGCTTTACTGTCAATTTTTTTTTGGTTTGTTTTTATGTGAGAGATCTGCAAGTCTAAATGGAGTAGTGCTGGATGTTAGCATCATGTGAAAAAGTAAGCACACCCCTTGAAATGTTTTTTCTTTTCTTATCTTTTTTTAACTTGGTGGACATATCATGATTTGATCTTAATTTAAGGCTATCCGATGTTGTGTGGCGTTGTTGCTGTTGTTGCGTTAGATTCAGTTGGATGATTCTTCTTGCATTGGAGTGCACTCTTTTTCTTTGTTCAAGGTGTGCAGTGTTTTTCTCAGGCTTTTTGTGATGTTCTCTGCAACTTCATAGGGAAATGTATTACACTTTCTGTCATACGAGTTCGGATGCTGAAGTTTCTTTTTTGACGTAACAGCTGTGTCCTGACTCGGCAAGAAAACAGGATAATGAATTTCTGAGTAAACCGGGAGAAGTGGGCAAAAGGTAAAACAAAAGAAAATAAAAAAAAAACTGAAGTGACCAAAACACAGAGAAGAAGCAAAATCAAAGTAAAAAAAAAAACATGCAATAAGTCAAAAACCAGACAAAACTATATAATACATAATAAATCAAAAGGAAGCAAAGATGTATCCACAGATCAGATAAGGATCATGGCCAAGGCTGATCTTTAAGCCGGTTGCTGATTCAAGTCAAGGTCACAACCCCAGCAACTCCGCCCCTACAAATAACAGTCATGACCCTAACAACATTACGCAATATGACTTGTCAATTTCCAACCTAAATCATGACAAGCTTCTTCTCAGTCTGGGCTCAGTCACTGGTACAGGGCTTGGCTTGGCAGAGTGGATCTCAGCTTTCAGATCCCCAAAGAGAAGAGATTGTCATCTTTCAGCTCTCCATAAACAGAGTGATTCATCAGCTTCTAGGTTTCAGAAAGCAGGTTTTGGAGAGATCATTTTGTAGAACGTCCAAGAGAGATGAGTGTACCTAGTTTTTGATTTAAGTGATTGGATTTAAGTAATTTCCTGTTACAAAATAAATGCCTGCTCATAGGCATGTTATTTTGTCCATCACAGTTCTTACTTGTTTTATTATAACTTTTTGTTCAGACTTGGTTGTCCATTTGATGCCATCTGGTCTGAGAGAAACCTCTATAAAGATGTCAGTTCAATTCTGATTTACACCTTTATTATCAGATGATGTATAGGTCTGATATTTCTGTATAGGTATAGGTCACTTTCTGGAGTGAAGGTTGGTGAATGGTGGATTTTGGTTACCTGTTAAATCTGCTGTCTTAACAGGTCTGGTGTGCCATTAAAGGGCCTAGGAGAATAGGTCAGAATTGACTGTTTTCAACTCTGAATGACTAGCCTAAATGCATGTTTGTTTTTTTTACTGAATCCTAACATGTCTCTGAATAAAATTCTGAATTGATTTATGTTGCTCAGTTGGAAATACAGTAATCCCTCCTCGATCGCAGGGTTTGCGTTCCAGAACCCCCCGCGATAGATGAAAATCCGCGAAGTAGAAACCATATGTTTGTATGGTTATTTTTATATATTTTAAGCCCTTAGAAACTCTCCCACACTGTTAACATTATTAGAGCCCTCTAGACATGAAATAACACCCTTTAGTCAAAAGTTTAAACTGTGCTCCATGACAAGACAGAGATGACAGTTCTTTCTCACAATTAAAAGAATGCAAATATATCTTCTTCTCTTCAGGAGCAGAGAATTTCAGAGGGAGAGAGAGAGAGCTCGCAAAGAAAAGCAAACAATCAAAAAACTCAATATGTGTGCTTTTAAGTTTGCCGCGGCATTTTTTAGAGGAGCGTCAGTATCTTCTAAGCAAACAGCCTCTGTGCAAACAGCCCCTCTGCTCACATCTCCTCGTCAGGCGCAGAGAACGTCAGAGAGAGAGAGATTAAAGCAAACCATCAAAAAATCAATAAGTGTGCTTTTGGAAGCACCGCGATAAAGCAGCCGGCATTTCTTAGAGGTGCGTTCGTATCCGCTAGGCAAACAGCACCTCTGCTCACACCACCTCCGTCAGGCGCAGAGAATGTCAGAGAGGGTGAGATAGAGGCAAAGACAAGTAAACAATCAAGCTCCGTGCGGGATGCATATCTTATAGCATTGAGGAGTTTTAGTTAATATGTAATATATGCTCTGATTGGGTAGCTTCTAAGCCATCCGCCAATAGCGTCCCTTGTATAAAATCAACTGGGCAAACAAACTGAGGAAGCATGTACTTTAAATTAAAAGACTCATTGTCCGCAGAAATCCGCGAACCAGCAAAAAATCCATGATATATATTTGGATGTGCTTACATTTAAAATCCGCGATAGAGTGAAGCCGCGAAAGTCGAAGCGAGGGATTACTGTATTCCTAATTTATCCACAATAAATCAGTATTGGTGTTGATGTTTAATATTATCTCAAACTGGAAATTAAGTTCTCTTAATTTTTAATTTTTAAATTCTCTTAAGGTCAGAATTTTTATAGAACTTGTGTGATACCTGATTAAAATAAATAAGACATCTTATATGTAAACTGTTAAGAGAGAACAAAAATATAAAGTTAAATGTTACATATATTATGTCACTTTCTAATTTAATTTTACTTGTGCAGATGTCTATGATGGGCTGGCGCCCTGCCTGGGGTTTGTCTCCTACCTTGCACCCTTTGTTGGCTGGGATTGGATCGAGCAGACCCCCATGACCCTGTAGTTAGGATATAGCGGGTTGGATAATGGATGAATGGATGGATGGATGTATGTACAGATGTCAAGATGACAGTTTCAAGTACATTTTTGTCTTACATAGCCTGGCCTCCAACCACATCCTTGACTTTTCCCTAAAGGTGCTTTATACCATTTGTAACATTCTCTGGTAGAAATAAAAAGTAAATCAAAGATTGCAAACTTCTTCAATCTCTTGCATGCTGTGCCACAAAAATCAAGAGTCATGGACCCCAGTGGTTTATTTTCTCTACAAGTGCTGTGAACTGGAGTTATTGTTTTATCTTCTTTATTGTCAACAAGCTATATCTTTTGTTAGCAGGAATTTATGTTATAATACATGTGATTATTTTTATCTAAAGACATTGCCCTAATTTAAAGATGGAGGTGAAGCTCTGTCTGGCTACATAGTCAGTAAACAATATCTTACATACAGGAAAAATTGTGATCCCTTTGAAGCAGGCAGGGGCAAAAGATTCTCTGAATGAAATATTAAAGATGTCACAGAATATGTGTGTTAATTGGTTGCTACAGGTTTTTAATGCCTTATGGACAGTAACTCATTCAAAAATGTTCTTTATGTCATGCACAGAAACAACAATAAATCAGTAGTGCTGCAGCTAATCAAATGGTGGAATTCTTGTTGTTGTGATCAAAATGGACATAGTAAGCATTAAGTTGGTCTGGAAGGGAAAAAGAAGATTTGATTGGATTTTGTTTTATTTGTAGTCAATAAACATTCTTAATCCCTGCCAAAGTTTGCACGAATTGCAACACATGCCAAATTCTGTTTGGGGTTTACCGCCATAGTGACATTTACCCAGTTTGATTGTTTTTCTAAATTCATTTCTGTATTTCTTTTATGTATCCATAATATCATTTTGAAATGCCTTGCTGCTTGCCTTTAGTAAGTTCCTGATGTTAGCGGTGATCCATGGTTTCTTATTAGGAAATATGCAGATTGTTTTATGTAAAGACCTGCACAATTTGTGGCATGAAAACATGCCCACAGACTGTGAAATTAGGCCTTTACTATATAATCAACCATATTTTGCAAAATAACATGCTTTAGATCTGCAGGTTACAAGATTCAATTCTTAACTTTTCTCACCTGAAAAACATGCTGCACTCTCAGTTAGATATTTAATAAAAGGCTGCATTTCTTTCATAACTTGCACCATGTCATGTATATTACATCTACAAAATTTATACAACTAGTCTCTCTTGGGTTTGTAAAACTGCTTAAAACTATTATCACTTTTTGAGGTATCGTCCAACATCTGTAAACTAAGAAATAAAATATCTGATGTAACTATGTATTTGAAATGAAACCCAGTATGCATCCAGGATAGAATTTAGAAAAGTCTTTCCCTCTGCTATAGAGAAGCAAGCCATCACTGCTCTGATTTAGCCTTTATCAATCTCTCTAGCAGATACTATAAAGTTTTGCAGACAGGTGTTTTTTCGCCTTGTTAGGTCTGCTCTTCTCTTTTTCTTCTTCACTTTGTTTGACCATTACCTCACACATTTTTTCTATTACTGATATGCTGAATATGCTAAACTTTTTCTTGCACTCAAATTCATATAAAGATGTCACAGAAAGTTGCTTGTTCATGGAATATCTAGCATGGTCATCTCTATCACAGATCATAGCAGAGGATCTAGTGAAAAGGTCATACAGCATCTTTAGAAAGTAAGAAGCAGGGAGAAACTGAGATTCAAATTAGGTTTCAAGATTAAATAACCTAAAATCATGGAGCAGTCCCCTTAAAGGAAAGCAAATCTGTAGAAGTGAATTAAAAAATAACTGTCTTTCCTGTAGGAATTTCTGCATACACTAGCAAGAAGCTGAATTACTCTGTAAACATTTTAAAAAAATGACACATACAAATGAACATATGGTTGCTCAAGGCATTACATTAGTGAGTGATTTAGGATAAAAACATCTAATAAGTATCTTACCATAATATACTGTAGCATTCCGTAACCTACCCCCCAGTAATAAAATAAACATAAATTTAATAGATAATAACTCAACCTATCACCAAAACCTAAAATAAATTAAAACTACAGTAGTAATATTCTCAAATAAATTTAACATTGAGAGAAAACACAATTAAACAAAACAAATAACACTTAGCATTGCCACAGTTCCCAGCTGTCAGAATGTCCCTATATTGTAATGGAGCCTTGCCTGACCCATGCATGTTTTTATTATTTCATTCTCTTCCTGTCTTAGGTAACTTCCATCTGTCAGGGAGCTCTTCCCTCTGCATTCCACCATACCTTTACTGAACCATAGGATGAACCAGCCTTACCATGTGGTGTAAATCTGAAACTATAAGGCTTAAGAGCCACCACCCCACAACACTCTCAGGTAGACCTTACCCCGAGCTGTGATTTCCATGTGTAATCTCTGGCATCCATAACTGCTCTTGAGTTACGTGCCTTTCTTTGGATAAAGCAGGGCCCATGTACTCCAGTCCTGCCTTTTGAAATGTTTGGGAAACGCTGCTTGTTTTGTATTATTTACTTTTAATTACTTAATCTGCATCTGAGGAAATTACAAAAACAAATGACTATACATTCAATTTAAGCAATCAGAAAGCACTATTTCCTCCATGGAGCTATATTTCTCCTTTCAAGACACCATTTTTACTTACTGATATACATTTCTGATCTTTCTAAAGCATGAAATCTAAGAGCTTGGTAGTTGATCTTCTGTATTGTCCCAGTCCATATGTATGCCTCCTTTGTCTATGACAACCAGTTATGGACTTTCTACAAAGGAAAAAACTTTCTCATCTCTCTAAAAGATTTATGCTTTTCTGAACATCTAAAATAATTACAAGTGTAAACTGTGTGCTATCTCTTTGAGATCTTTTATGATATGAATTGAAATAGAAAATGAAAAAACATAATTGATGACTAGTGGCTAAGGACTTGGACTTGAATCCCAAAAGCTGCCTTCTTAAATCTAATTTCCTTTTTTCTTTTTTCCGTGCTAAGCAAGTAATTTAAACAGCCAGTGCTCTTACTATATTTGTCTTTGTTTTGATATATTGTAAATTAGACATGCTTTTGGATTAAGAATGCAGTAAATATCCACACATTATTGAACCCATTACTCCCAGGCCTAGATAGGATTTTCAGGGACATCCACACATGGCAAATTTAGCCTCCAGTCAGTCTGTCACCCATGTCTTTGGGATGTAGGAGAGAAAAACGACCATGTAGAAGGAGTAAAAACATTCATCCATCTTCCAACCCACTGAATCCAAACACAGAGCACAAGGCAGGAACCAATCCTGGGCAGGGTGCCAACCCACCACAGGACACACACAAACACACCAGGGCCAATTTAGAATCACCAATCCACCTAACCTGCATGTCTTTGGACTGTGGGAGGAAACCAGAGCACCCGGAGGAAACCCACACAGACACGGGGAGAACATGCAAACTCCACACAGGGAGGACCCGGGAAGCGAACCTGGGTCTCCTAACTGCGAGGCAGCAGCGCTACCACTGCGCCACCATGCCGCCCAGAGTAAAAACAATTCCATGAAAACAGTAGCACACCAGGTTTTAAAACAGAGGACTCTGGATTTGTTAAGAAGTAGTGCTAGCCATTATGCCACAGCCCTTTAAAAAAGTGCTTAATTGTGCAAAAAAATAAAATTGGCTTTCTTCTATTTTGGGCAGGAAACAGCTACAGTTTATTGCACATATTATAGTAATTTTGCACGCTTCTCTTCTTCAGGCTCAAAATTGCACAGTTTGCAATCCAGCCAGCGATATGACTTATGTTTAATAGATTGCCGCACCTGATATATTTCAAGTTAATGAGGACTATTTTCATGCTTGGGTATTGTACAAGATTACATATTTCAGTGAAAGACAGCATAAATCTGTAACCTTTTGTGGATCATTGATTTTATTTTGCAATATTATTTTGGAAATATTTGTGTAGATGTTAAAAAAGTAAAATGACTTTATAATTTGACCATGTCGTTTTCTTAATATATTTATTAATGTTTGGAATTTTCTGCTAAGGATCCATTAAACTCACACTTTCCTTTGAAACTGTGAAAAAAGTGGCAGAGAAAAAGAGTTGTAGCTGAGAAAATTTGTCTAATTTTATAATCTCAATATCTTGACTCTTTGAACTGAAGGTGGTACTTTTGACCAACAAATGTTGGAAGAGGCAGGTCTTCAATTCAAAGAGTCAAGCTCATGAGGCTTTAGCTTCATTTTTATATTGTGCATTGATTATTCCAGAAGTAATTATTTAACAATATATATGGCTTAAAACGCATGCCTTTTTCACACATTTTTCACACTGTTGTTGTAAAGCTTTAGTCACTATTGGCTTGAATTATATATTACATTTTTCCCTACGTTCTGCATGCAAACTTGAGATTAAGTTTTTTTTCTTGGCCATCACTATAAACTACATGGGGTAAGTACCATTTCAAAAAATCGGAAGTGGTACCCTAGCCTTTCTTGTATACTCATATATAGGGATGGAAATTTAAGGAGTAAAAAGCAAGACAATGATTATATTTTTACATTATGTTCATTAAAGAAACATCAACAACAAATCAAATCAATGATATATTGAACAATTATTATAAAAGTAAAAGTTTAATAAATCAGACTTTGCAGTTGCAGGAATAAAAGATAAAGTACCACTGCCGGTTAACGGAAATAGCCCAAAAGTTGATAGAAATCTACATTTTGTACCTAATACTTGTATGCAAAATTTGGTTGACCTAAGTGACAGTGTCTTGGATCGTGTTTACATACACAAACAGACACACACACACACACACACACACAGACACAATTCCAAAAAGGGTATTTTTGTACTCAGGGAGGTCTGAAACATTGACATTCATCAAAATCTCAACATCGAATCTTTGGACAATTACAATACTTTCCCTATAAGAGAAAGTAAAAAAAATATATAGCATTTTTGGGTGGAATATTCTTTTAATGGAAGTATTTGCTGCGGTGGGTTGGCACCCTGCCCGGGATTGGTTCCTGCCTTGTGCCCTGTGTTGGCTGGGATTGGCTCCAGCAGACCCCCGTGACCCTGTATTCGGATTCAGCGGGTTAGAAAATGGATGGATGGAAATATTTGACTAGTCTGGCCATGATTAGTCTAAAAGTAAAAGTTTTTTTTTTCCATCTTTGTAACAGTGAAGGTAAATATTTTCAAGAGATAAATCCTCTAACTCCTTATGTTTCTGTAAAACAAAAGAGGACATTTAAGAAATTAAAAACATTTACTTGAAATTAAAAACCTCTGGCTTCATTTGGCCCACATTGCAATTTATTTGTGGTGGGTGTCCTTCATGATTTAGAGAATCATTTCCCTCAGTTTAAGTGAACATTATGGCCAAAACCAAGTCCACTTCTTCATGTTAGTTACTTGTTCAGTAATGGTTACTCCCCAAAGTGTAATGTGCCATGGCACAGTACATCAGGATGAACTTCTACTCCAGTGGTATATTTTCAACCCTTTATAAAATTCATGTAGTAAAGTTAAAGCAAGATCTACTGGCCATTAACTACAGTACGGTTGGTGTCTTGTGATTAAATGTATCCATCAAAAAATGGACAAAAGAGTTGCATTCATCTATCCATGTTTTTCCAATACCAGAAAGCACAAGGCAAGAACAATCCCTGGAAGGTATTGACTAAAGAAATACTAGGCTAAAACCTCAGAACACAGCTCAAATTCAAAATTTTTTCAAAGTCTTTATCCTTAAATGCTAAAGTGATGAATATAAAACATTTTCTAGTCAACATAATCTTCCCTTTAGGTTCTTTGAAGTTCAGGAAGGAAGCAAATGTCACCACAATTATCAATTAAAGTGTTGGCATCTATCAGAACACACCATCAAAGCCCATGAATGTAATTATTTACATCGGTTTATCAATGTTTTGAAGCCATTTTTCCTTTAAAGCATTTCAGTATGTCAGATTGTTTCTTGGCTCCATCTGCTGTAAGGAGGAACAAAGTCTGGTGGGGATACCAATATGTAGTAATCCACCCAGTCACACTCATTTATTCATCCATCCATTATCCAACCCTATCCTAACTACAGGGTCACAGGGGTCTGCTGGAGCCAATCCCAGCCAACACAGTTGCAAGGCAGGAAACAAACCCCGGGCAGGGCACCAACCCACCGCAGACACTCATTTATAAAGGACCAAATTCTAATTAAACTCATAACATGCCTATCTTTAGGATATGGAGGAAAACTAAAGCAACTGAGGGAAAAATCCACATGAACATAGAGGGATCATGAAAGCCCTAAAGAGAAAGTGAAAGGGCTGGAGTTCAATATGATATACCTTGAGGTGTGAGACAGGAGCACCAACCATCATGGTGCTGTGCCTCACCAGTTTAACATGTTCTTATATTTAAATGTAACTTAAATGAATTATGCTGCCAAGTTCAATTGATTTAAAAAAGTTGATACGTTTTCCAAGAGAGATGGATTCAGTTTTACTGTAAGCAGAATGGAAAATAATTACAAATACATTTTACTTTCGGAAAATTATCAGTCGCACGTTCTGCCTGGTTGGTAGCCCTGCTGCCTCGCAGTTAGGAGACCCGGGTTTGCTTTCCAAGTCCTTCCTGCATGGAGTTTGCATGTTCTCCCCGTGTCTGCGTGGGTTTCCTCCGGGTACTCTGGTTTCTTCCCACACTCCAAAGATATGCTGGTTAGGTGCATTGGTGATCCAAAATTGTCCCTAGTGTGTGCTTGGTGTGTGGGTATGTGTGTGTGTGTGTGTGTGTGTGCTCCCTGCAGTGGGCTGGCACCCTGCCCATGGTTTGTTTCCTGCCTTGCACCCTGTGTTGGCTGGGATTGGCTCCAGCAGATCCCCATGATCCTGTAGTTAGAATACAGCGGGTTGGATAATGAATAGATGCATGGATGGGCATTCTGCCTGTCGGATATAGACACAAATATATCTGACTTGTGTTACTGATGGTAATTCATATTACTTCCCAAAACTGCTGTTGTATTAGATATATTAATTGAAACAATCAACAACTTAGACTTTTCAATTACTGCAACCTGGTAAATAAGCAAACTTTGAAATGGACAGTAAATATAATATAGTAAATAAATGTAGAACCAAGAGTCAGATGCTCAGCCAGACATAAAGTACACATTATTCCTCACAATGTGGCAAATGCTGCTTTGTTGAGATTATTTCGGACTTTAGGCATATGTTTAAATGAAAAGAATCATCAGCCTTCATTCTTTCTCACCTAGCTCTAATGAGTGTTAAAAGAGAAATGAACAGGGGGCTGGGAAAAGTCAGAACTCATTCAAACAGAAGCTTGACAGAGAATAGAGCACTCGAGGCCAGCTGAAGATGAAAAGCTTCCTAGATAGAGATTAAAGAAGTCAATCTTCCTTCCAGTGTACTAGACTACATACACGCTTTGCCTTCTGGCAATTGAAATGAGCCTGTCTCACTGTGCCGTGTGGTAGGCAGCACTGACGTAACACAGCATTCAGCTCTGGAATGTTGCTTTGAAAGTCTTCTTTAGTCTAAAGTTGCTTTCTTTCATTAAAAAATAATCACACTTACTGTTTACTCACAACTTTTATTACATGTTCTCAGTAGTACATCATTGGAGAGTGTATTTTTATAAACTGTGCAGTATATAGATATTTGGAAATTAGTAATAATAGATGTTACATGAATTTATATATCTGTACATACATTTATATCTCCCTCTTTTCTCAAGGGGATTTACACAAGTAAAGATGAATAAAGGAAGGAAAACTTAATAAAGTGAAGGAAATAAATAGACCTTTCTCAGAAGAAAAATAAGAAAGGCTATGTTGAATCATGATGAGGGGCATGAATAACTGCTACCAGATTAGGTTTTGGCTCCCCTGGACCTTTTATTGGCTTTTATTAGAATGTCGTTGTTCAGAAATTTGATGAATGGGTGGAAAGATATCTTACTACTTGGGTTCATCATTTAGAGCTAAAAAAGCAAGCATATTATTTAAGAAAGAATTAATTGATTCAGAATAGTGTCTCAGTCTTTCAAGCAGTTCTGATTTCATATTGCGTTAAAATGGAAAGCATCTCCAACAGTCAGCTGTACTAATTTTGAGTTTTTCAGTAGAGTTATTAGGTTGTCTTTTGTGAGAATTACTTTATGTAATCACTTTGCTAAACTATACAGCCAAACATTTATGGACACTTGACCATCACACCTGCGTGAGACTTGGACATCCCATTCCAAAAACATGAGAATTAATATGGAGTTGGTCCACCCTTTGCAGCTGTAATAGTCTCTCACCTCTTCTGGGAAGGCTTTACACAAGATTTTGGAGTGTGTCGAAGGGAATTTGTGCCCATTCAGTCAAAAGAGCATTTGTGAGGTCAAGCACTGATGTTGGATGTGATGACCTGGCTCAGTGTTCCAAATCATCCCAAAAGAGTTCAATAGGGCTGAGGTCATGGATTTGTGCAGACCAATCAAGTTCTTCCACACCAGACAAGTCCAACTGTGTCTTTATGGGCCTCCCTTTGTCCAGTTCACAGTCATGCAGGGACAGAAAATGACCTTCCCCAAAGTGTTGCCACAACTTGGACACAAACAGTTGTCTAAAATGTCTCTGTATCCTGTATTAATAGTACCTGTTGCTCAAACCAAGGGGCCCAGGCCAAACACTGAAAAGCAGCCCCCGAACCATTATTATTCCTACAGCAAATTTTACAGTAGGCAAAATGCAGTCTGTAAGGTAACATTTTCCTGGCATGCACCAAACCCATATTTGTCAATTAAACTGCCACAACGTTAAGCATGATTTATCACTCCAGAGAATGTTTCGACCGCTCTGGCATGCAATGGAGGTGTGCTGTATATCACTCTAGGAAAAGCTTATCATTGTGCATAAAAACCTTATGGAAACCCAATTTATGAAGCTCCTGGCACACAGATCTTGTGTTGATGTTGCTTCCCGAGGCAGTTTGGAACTCTGTTGTGAGCGATGCAACAGGAGATGGGTGGATTTTACATGCTAAAACCTTCAGCACTGGATGCCCCTGCTCTCTGAGTCTGTACCATTTCTTGGCTGACCTGTTGTTGCTTCTAGACACTTTCACATCACAATAATAGCACTTACGGTTGATTAGGGCTGATCTAGCACAGCAAAAATTTCACATACTGACTTGTGGCAAAGGTGGTATCTTATTCCAGTGCTATATTTAAAGTCACTGAGCTCTTTAGTACAACCTATTGTACTGCCAATGTTTATCAAAGGATAGAGGATGGCTTTGTGCTTAAATTTATGCACCTGTTAACAATGGGTGTGACTGAAACACATGAACTGGTTTTTGTTGTGCACTTTTTGAGTGACTTGCCTAATTGCCGCACATGTTAGAAATATAAATCTCTTTGGTGCTTCTCTGCTAAGAAGAGAATGTATTGCCATTATCTTAACTTTCACATGAAACAAATCTTCACCTTGTGTTGTTTATGGCAAGCCAAATTATCATTCACTCTGGACAGAACAGTTCAAATATAAACTGCTCAAACAAATTAAAGAAACACTTTGAAAACACATCAGATCTCAATGGAAAAAAATCATCCTGGGTATCTATACTGATATGGTCTGGGTAATGTGTTAGGAACAAAAGGATGGTATCAATTCCTTCATCCTCTAGGAACTGTCTGCATACTCTCGCCACATGAGGCCAGCATGGTTGTGCACCAGGAGGAACCCAGGACCCACTGCACCAGCACAGGGTCTGACAATGGGTCCAAGCATTTCATCCCGATACTTATTGGCAGTGAAGGTGCTGTTGTCTAGCATGTAGAGGTCTGTGCGTCCCTCCATGGTTATGCCTTCTCAGACCATCACTGACCCACCACCAAACCGGTCATGCTAAAGGACGTTACAGGCAGCATAATGGCTTCTCCAGACCCTTTCATGTCTGTCACATGTGCTCAGGGTGAACTTACTCTCATTAGTGAAAAAAGTACAGGACACCAGTGGTGGACATGCCTATTCTGGTATTCTATGGAAAATGCCAATCGAGTTCCACGGTGGCTGGCAGTGAGCACAGGGCCCACTAGAGGAAGTCGGGCCCTTAGGCCACCCTCATGAAGTCTGTTTCTGATTGTTTGGTCAGAGACATTCACACCGGTGGCCTGCTGAAGGTCATTTTGTAGGGCTCTGGCAGTGTTCATCCTATTCCTCCTTGCCCAAAGGAGTAGATACCGGTCCTGCTGATGGGTTAAGGACCTTCTATGGCCCTGTCCAGCTCTCCTAGAGTAACTGTCTATCTCCTGGAATTTCCTCCATGCCCTTGTGACTGTGCTGGGAGACACTGCAAACCTTATGGCAATGGCACGTATTGATGTGCCATCATGGAGATTTTGGACTACCTGTGCAAGCTCTGTAGGGTCCAGGTATCACTTCATGCTACTACTGACACTGACAATAGCCAAATGCAAAACTAGTGAAAAAACAGTCAGAAAAGAGGAGGAGGGAAAAATGTCAGTTGCATCCACCTGTTAAACAAATTCCTGTTTGGGGGTCATCTCATTGTTGCCCCTCTAGTGGACCTGTTGTTATTTTCATTAACACCAAAGCAGCTAAAACTGATTAACAACCCCCTCTGCTATTTAACCGACCAGATCAATATACCTGAAGTTTCATTGACTTGATGCTATACTTTGATTAAAAAGTGTTCCTTTCATTTTTTTGAGCAGTATATATGAAAACATGAGACATTGAGAGTGTTGGTTGTGCAGTGAGCAGATGATTATTTAAAGAACTGCAAAAGTTTTTGCTCTTTCTTCAGATTCTTTCACTTTGTTTCCTCTCTATATCTCTTGTCTCCTAGTGAACTGGAGCTTTCATTAAATTGCAGTCAGACTGTGAGTGGAATGTGTCCTTGGAAACTGAGTTCTGTTTCATTTCTTTCATCTTCTTATTTTCATTTTCAGTAGTAAGGATTTTTAGGAGCAGAAGAGCATTTTATTTTGTCTTTTTTTTAGAGCAGAAGAAGCATGGATGGATCGATAGAAGAGATCAAGTGCAGGACACCAAGTGTGCTTTACCAGTTATTCCAAGTTACAGTGGAAATGGATTTACCAGTCAGTTGGTACTGATGAAACATTTCAGGAGAAAGGCAGAGGGAGAAAAAGCTTTACCAACAGAGTGTTACAAGATGAAGGCTGCATTCCAAAAGGAAATTTTCCAGAGGGATTACTGCATTTTTCAACCATGTGCCTTGGCTGCAAATTAGAGGATGCCACTTCGAAATCACTTTGTTCTTTAAAAAGATCTTTTTTCTTTTTTCATTTTGCCTTTTCATGAATAGCAAAGGTTTTTAAAGACTTACAACTTTAACTGTAACTGGGTCAAGAATTGCTTTATCAGTATTTTTTATTGGATGGTAATGATATTTCCAGGAGCTCAAAGGCCTGCATTGGTAGGAATGATCCATGGTTAAATTAGAAACTAAAGGAATCAGTGTCACCTTATTTTTTTACCTGTAATGGTTTCTCATAGGGTCCCAAGCAGTGGTGGGTAGTAACGAGTTACATTTACATGAGTAACTTTTAAAAAAAAATTGTACTTCTAAGAACAGTTTTACTGCACCATACTTTTTACTTTTACTTGAGTACATTTGTGAAGAAGAAACACTACTCTTACTCCACTACTAGGGATGGGAAGATCGATACCACAGTAATCAATACTTCGATACTCAAGCTGTACTTATTTGGTTTTGAGTAACAATCAAAAATATAGATTACTACTTTTTTCTGTAAGATACGGTAGCAAGGATCATGCAAAAGGCGTAGAATGTATTAACACACATTTCACGCTCATGTACTGAAATGAGCAGACGCGTTGTCATGCAACCCATAAACCCACGTGCCTTGCTTAAACACAGACTGTAAGCCAATGGCAGACTGAGAGCTTAGTTGTATGTTGCTACTTTTTACAGATGGAAAAAGAATACAGCCGCCTGATGCAATATTTGTGAGAAGAATAAGTAGTATAGTGGCAAAACAATCACCCCATTTAAACAGTTAAAAAGCACACATGCTGTTCAGCAGGATGGCGTTTGTAAAACATCAAAGTGATGCAAGTCGAAAAGCCTGCCGATTTAGCTGCAATCAGTGCCAGATGAGGGAGGTTGCAGAAAAATTTTAAAGATGCACGAGACGTTATTCAGGTAACTCTGCTGCTAGCAGGATTATGTAGAAGGGAATTTACTGAAGACTTAGTTGAGTAAAATATTTTATTGTTTTTCACTCATTAATACTTATGAAACGTAAAGCATGTTGTTAGCATTGAGGACTCATAATAGTGAAGCATAACTGTCAGAGCATTTTGTCACGAGTTGTGTCCATTTTGTTTTTCTGCTAACTAAAATGAAAGGTACAGTACAACGAATATACATAAATAAAAATGTTAAAGTCTTAACACCATGCGAAATACTTACTAGCTGTGCCTAATTTGAAGATTAAAATTTTCACTAAAAGTAGTTTTACTTTCCGAAAAATAAGTGCCTGAGTAAATGTTAATAAAAATATTAATTATTTTGTTATTTTAGTGGATTTAAAAGTAATTGCATTAGTAACAGCATCTAGTGTAATAAAATATAATGTTTTGTTTAATTTTGCATTGTTAAAATTGCATTGTGTTCCTGTTCCCTTCCACAGTTCAAAGACATGCAGGCTAGGTGGACTGATGTTAAATTGGCCACTGGTGTGTGTGTGCTCACCGTGTAATGGGCTCTCGCCCTGTCCGGGATTGTTCCTGCCTGGCACCTGCAGAGGCAAAATTAAGGATTAAGCATAAAAATATCAGCATTATATTTTCTAAATACCAATTTGAAACTTAACTAAATGTAAAGCTAATATGACAAAATCTTTCTTGATAAAACAGAACGGCAGAATATTATTTTTTTGTAAATGTTGGTGTTCTAAGGAGATCAGTTTAAGTACATTTGTGAATAACCAAATCTTTATGAAAATGTAAAAGTTAATATTATCGTTATTACATTTATATGTTTATTCTTTTCTACCCAGATCCTTCCTGCGTGGAGTTTGCATGTTGTCTCTATGGCTGTGTAAGTTTCCTCCCACAGTCCAAAGATGTGCAGGTTAGGTGAACTGGCAAAGGTAGCTTGGCCATAGTGTGTGTTTGGTGTGTTTGCCCTGTAATGGATGGGCACCCTGTCCAGAGTTTTTCCTGCCTTGTACCCTATGGCAGCTGGGATAGGCTCAGGCATTCTCCCATAGCCCTGGTCTGGGGTAAACAGGTGTCACACACGTGCGCATGGGAGGCAGCTAAAGGGCTTGAGTGAAGGCAGTTCTGAGGCATGCTGAGATGTGGCAGAGTGCACTGACTCTTTTTCTCCCTTTCCTGTAGAATATTCCTGGGAGATTCCACCTGGCTCTCTTGACATCACTTCCGAGACCGAGCCAATGGAACTAGACCTTACCAGCTCCGGCCCCTCTGACGTCATGTCCAGGCTCGATCCAATGAATGAAAAACACGTGCCCGATCCTTATGACCTCACTTCCTGTCTTCCCCTTTAAAAGTCTGCCTCTTTTCCTTTTTCCCTCAGTCTTGTTCTGGACTCAGTTGTATGCACTTCAGTGCTGTTTTTCTGATAAAAACGACTTTTGCAGCCGGGATACCATATTATATGGGTGGCTGCCCCAAACCTTTATCTGTTCATGTCTCGTTTTTGTGACACTGGCGTAGTCGGTAGGATGGAGAAGTCCTGGAAGAGAAGGGGACAGGACCTGCAACACATCCAGGTTGGAGCGTACCGGGACCGAGTTTTCAGGCGGGGAGGGTGTCCCGTGTTTCGGAGTGGCCCGGTACAGGCTCTGCTCCCAGCATGCTCCACTAGGCAACCTAGGCAGGCCAGGGAGTGTTTGGGAGGGGCTCATAGAGTTGGGCTGCTTCGGAAGGGGGAGGCAAAGAGGGCTGTTTATGCTCTCTCGGAGGAGAGTGCCCGCCTCCCTGTCAAGCCAGAACCCTGATTTCCACCTAGGGGTTCCCCAGACTGGCAGGTGAGTAACCTGAGAAACTGGAGGTTCGACCCAGAGCGGCCGACCCCTCAACAAGCCTGGTCCATATGGGCCAAGGGAGGGCGGTGGCTATGGCCACAGGGAACTAAAGCCCTTTCAAATAATAGAGCAGGTGGCTTGCTAACTGCTTCTGGACACACTACCCCGGGACTTCACCCAGCCGGCCTGGGGTAGAGAATTTAAAAATATGGCAGAGCTCATAGAAAGACATAGGATGGCCTCACAATCTTTAACCAAACTCAACCGGGGTACGTCCCAAAACCTTACCCCCCACCCCCCCCCTACAACACAGAGCTTGTGCCAGTGTCCCCGGGGCCACGGGCGCACAAACCGCTTGGGAATGAGGTGGAATGCAGGTGGAGGGGGAGGAGGGGTTGGTGTGCTCTGATTAACCTGTTGGCGGTCCCACACACAGGCACAGTGATCGTTAATGGGTATAAAACGTCTGCTCTGTTCCATACTGGCAGCAACATTTCCATTGTTTCCCGCCGATTTGTGCTACCGCAACAGTGGTTGAAATTTAAGGCCAGTATAACCTGTGTCCACAGGGAAACCCGCTGGTACAGGACCACTGCTTGTGTCATCAGCTACGGAGGATCAATTCGGAAATTAACCGTGGCAATCCTCCCTGATCCTCCACACCCGGTGATACTGGGGCAGGACTGGCCTGAAATTAAAAGTGGTGAGACACATACCACTCCCGGGATTAATTTGGGCCTCGTTATAGATGTGAATGAGCCGTCTCAGGCTGCCTCCACGGCGTGTAATCAGCCGGCAGAGAGAAACGAAGCGGCTTCCCTGAGTGACGTAGCAACTCCCGGGCCGTCTTGTGCTGATACGTCATCCACAGACGGAACGGGAGGAAACAATGCCCCTTGAGGTCAACGCTGACCCTCTCTCCCTGTTACGGTTCCAATTTAAAGAGACGCCGGCGTCTTTTAGAAGGGAACAATGGAATGACAACTCCCTGAAGTTTGCTAAAAATGCAGTGGTCCTTGTCAATGACCAGTGCACTAATCAGTCGATGCCACAGGGCCCTCACTTTGTCTTAGACAATGACCTTCCTTATCGTGTAGCAATGCATGATGGGCAGGAGAGAAAGCTACTGCTAATTCCGAGTATCTTCCGGCGGCAGGTCTGCGAGCTAGCCTTTTCCCTTTTCCCTCAGTCTTGTTCTGGACTCAGTTGTATGCACTTCAGTGCTGTTTTTCTGATAAAAACGACTTTTGCAGCCAGGATACCATATTATAGGGGTGGCGGCCCCAAACCTTTATCTGTTCATGTCTCGTTTTTATGACACAGGTTAGAAAATGACATGCCATGTTCATTCTATCAATATAAATTTTGTAATAAATTTGTTATGGTGACCTTAATACTGTGTTGTGATATTAGTTAATTTAAATGCAGACTGGCCCATTAATATTAGCCATTCTAAACACTATCATCATTTGAAAACAAATTCCTATGCTTTTTTAAAAATACTCAGTATTGGTATCAGAATCGAAAATGTGACACATTAAATACTTGTATTGGTATCAATTTCAAAAACAATGGTATCACCCATCCCTATCCGCTACATGGGCAACATTGCACTCGTTACTTTTTTCAATTTACACATTACACTATTTTTTTGCCAGAGAGAATTTGCCATTGGATCTACTGCCTGACTGTTTCACCAATCAGACTTAGCAACAATAATCACATGACTCCTTTTCACCAATCAAACGTAGCCATGCAGTCACGTGACCACGCACAAACTTCCTGCGTGGGCAGCCTGTGAGAGACTTTTTAGTCATGCGGGGCTCCTGTTCACTGCTAAACTGTCACAGCTTCACTGCCACAACCTTAAGAGCCAACTCCTGCTGAAGCTTAACCATCACTTCACTGAGTGAAGAATGAGCATGTTTTAACCAAACCTGCACAGACAGTCATGGTAAAGTGAGACTTCTTGTACGTGCACAAGATGCCTTCTTCTAATGCTATTTTCTATCAGCTGTGCCAATTGGCAGGGCAAGTGTGTGACGATGCCAGTCCCCTACAGACTCCCTATTCCCACATGGGAGTCTGCTGAACCCACACCGTCGACAGTTATGACCGAGATGAGCTGACATATGAGGATAATTCACTGATGAGGCCAGAGGATGGTGGAAAAAGTGCTTAAGTGCTTATATTAAAAAACAGTCAAAACAAAAGAAAAATAAACAAAAGTGTCAATGGTGCAGTGTTTTAGAAAACAGTACATATATAAATCCATAAGAATCATTATGAAAAGTAAAGATAAAAAATCAATAAATAAATCTGTTAAATATCTGAGGTTAAAATGCAGACTAACTCCTCCTCATCTCAGCCCACCTGCTTCTCATTCTCCTGGCTCACCCATTGCTCGCGTGGCCAGTGGAAACTCAGCAGCCACGAGCTCCTTTCAGCCGACCTCCGTCTTGGCTGCCTCCAGGCATCACGGCCAGGCAGTCTGAGGTTGTCTCTCCTCCCTTCTTCCTTCACGCTCACGTTGTCGCACCTCAAAAGCCTAGGGAGGGCACATGCCTTGCTCACCACACTCCACCTGAATGTTCAGTGGGGCGAACTAGCCCCTACAGCGCCACAGCTAACGCTCTTTCATAGGGCCCTAGCTCGCACTGTTTCCTCCCTCCGGGTGGTCAGATTGTCGTTCCCATGCCTGCCTTTCATGTCTTTTAACCTCTTTTCTTTTCTCCCTTTCTTTGATTCCCTTTTCTTTTTTTGTGCTGATCCGTATATATACACTCCCATCTCCGTGGGTCTTAATCACACGCCGAAGGAAGCCAATGAAGCAATTGAGAACAATTGCACCCGCACGTGCAGGTGCAAATCTCACCAACTACCTCATTAACTCCCCGCAGTTGTGCAATTGCGCCAACGGAGAGTGACACGGCTTTATGGATTTGAAACTGGCCTTTTTTTGTTTTTTGAAGCCGCGGACCTGCTACACCACATGTGAATATACAGTATTATACTGTCAGTGTACAGTATATCTTGTCACTGTAAGTAGTTTGCTCTGTTCAAACATACATGTTACCTATTGTAGGTATTGGCTTCAAAAGCTTTGTTGTGAAAAACTGAGATTTGGAACTTTGTGTTATTTGTGCATCTTTATTATTGTAAAGATGTTATTTATTTTTACTCATTTTTTTATTTTATTATTTGGAAATAGCAGGATCTGCACATTATTATATATTTTTGTCTGCGTTATTACAACATTTCTAAAAAATAAATCATTTATTATGTTCAAACAGTTACTCAGTACTTGAGTAGTCTTTTCACCAAATACTTTTTTACTCTTGCTTGAGTAATTTTTTGGATGACTACTTTTTACTTCTACTTGAGTAATATTATTTTGAAGTAACGCTACTCTTATTTGAGTACAATTTTTATCTACTCTACCCACCTCTGGTCCCAAGTTACATTATTTACTTTATTCCTTTATAAGATACTAGCCACCATACCTTTCAAAGACAGGTAATAGAGTAATTAAAAAATATTTTCTATCTCTTGCTGTACGTGTATCTTTAGCTCATTTCCTTTGTTTTTGCATGTGTGAGTGTCTCTTCACTGACGCTCCATTTCTTGAGTGCATTCCCTTCTCTGCTTCTCAGACTCCGTCATTATTTTCGAGTTGCCTTTCTTGCTTCTTGTCCGGTTTTATACTTTCTGTTTTTTAAGGCAAAGTATGCCTTATACACCTTTACTCCTCCTCCTGTATCTCACACTTGTGCATCCTCTTTCATCATGTCACCAAAGCCAAACTGACCAATCCTATAAATATTAACATACAACCGTGATGTTTTATTACATAGTAGATATTAAAGATAAGCTTTGTTTGTGTGTGTGGGTCACACAGATGTCTCTGAAAGTGGAAAGTAGCTAATGTGTTTGAAGGATATCTGGGCCTGGAAATATGGATTTGCTGAAATGTATGTGACTACAAACTGGGATATAGAAAAGGCTACGTCAAGGGTTGACTATGTTAGCCAGCATTGAGTAAACTTGCCTTGTGAGCATGAGAAGGTTGTTGTATGGATTTCCCATTAGGGAAGTATTGTCTGTTGATGAAGGAGTCGATACTTGTAGTAAAAAGAGGAGTTAAATGGTTTAGATAGGGACAACACGCCATTAAATGCATAAATTAGTATAGCTTTGCTTCAATTGGGTCACCTGATTCAGTTTGGCCTATTCACCACATAGCATGCTTTCTCCTCATGCATTAAACTGTGCACTAAGAGCTTTAAAGCTAGGGGGCACCCAGTTGTCATGGTGAAAAAGAAGCATGGATTCTGGTGTCGTGTGAATTACAAATAGCTGAGAGCTGTGATTTACAGAAACTTGCATCTACTACCACACATTGAGAAGTTGCTTTCAAACTGGACTAAAGCTGTTCGGCACTCAACATCTAATCTTGTCATTTGTTACAAGCAGGTGTACATTGATCCTTGACAAAAGCAGAAATCTGTTGTAACTATCCTGTACTTCTATATGAGCCTGCGAGAATGTTATACAGTGTGTGTCATGTACCAAGCATGTGATTTAGGAATGTCTTTGAGATCAGGTAGGCCAAGCTGTACTAGTTTACCTTTGTTATGATGTAAGACTTTTTTCTGAGCATATTAAGTTTTTTTTCTGGATTTTAGATCAAGTTTAAGGGTATTTTTAAAAACAGGGAATTCAAATTTACAATTTTATTGAAACTTTCTTATTTTTATTATAATATTTTGAGAATTCTTGTATTGGCGATTCTAAATTGGTCCTAGTGTGTGCTTGGTGTGTGGGTGTGTTTGTGTGTGTCCTGCGGTGGGTTGGCACCCTGCCCAGGATTAGTTCCTGCCTTGTGCCCTGTGTTGGCTGGGATTGGCTCCAGCAGACCCCCATGACCCTGTGTTCGGATTCAGCGGGTTAGAAAATGGATGGATGGATGGAATTCTTGTATCAACATTTTGTTTTTTTTCTGGTTGCTGATGTTTGGTTGCTCGATTGCTATGATGCAATGACCAATACCTCACGAGTCAAGACATCATCTTCTCTATGATTTCAACAAGCAAGGAGTTATATGTTATGGACACACAGTGTGCCCAAGGATTATTGTAAGCAAAAATGAGCAGGACTTGATCAGAATGCAGAGAAGACATGATCAAAATGGAAAAGCACAGCATAAAAGCCAGGAGACAGGATTATAATAAGCAGCTAAAACCAGAGGGCAAAACAGGGAGAACAAAGATGTGCTGAAAGTATTTTGGCACAATTTTTTTAAGACTGCATTAATGATGGCACCCAGCCACAACACAAACAGCTTCAATGTGTGTGTTTTCATATCTGCTGATGTTGCTGCACAGCTCATTATAATGACCATAAACTCCTTTAGTGGATAAGAAAGGCAACACTTAGGCATTCCCTATTTGATGAGCACAGTCTGTGGAGGATTAGAGAACCACTCTATTCTTTTGTTTTCTTCCTTCTGGTAGAATCTGCATTGTAGTCCATTTTTTAAAACATCAATCGAGTAGGGTGTATAGCAGCATCTGAAATGTTGGATTTCAGCTAGCTTTCAGTCAAGCAGAAGATGCAGGAGTGTCTCAAGCTGAAACTAGTGTTGATGCAACAATAAATCTTTTACTTCAGCAATTACACATTTGTAAATAGGATGCTAGATAGTGGAGACAGCAGGCACACTGCTGAAGACAGGCTAACACGCTGCTTCTCTTACATATGTAACTCTATGAGCTCTGTAGTTGAGAAGCAAAACTATGTACAGTACACTCAAACCCACTGAAGCTACTGTATATCCAAATCTCAGATCTGGCAATCTTAATTGGGCATAGGTAAAGGTTACATACATATCCCTTTCATATAAATTTACACTTACAATCTAAATAAACAACATAAATTAAACAGCAGCACATGAGACATCAGCATTAAGAGATGCCACAGTATGTTTCGTTCATACCCCATGTATGAGAAAAGCATTTACAGAATTGATGCATTTACAGGATCAGCAGTTTGTTTGGGATGATCAACATGTATCTGGGGAGAAAAGAAATCTGTGATGGTGGTGGTGGCAGAGCTAGCATCAGCCAAACAGTCATGTAAATGGCCAAAGGATACTGTTGATGAATCCTGGGATGTCTTTTTAGCAAAGTATAGTTATGAGTGGACGGATAATATTTTTAATTGTTTTTCATTTTGTCCTTGTTTTAATTATACACCATAGGTATAAGTTACATTTCTAACTAATATCTGAAAATATTAATCTATTGTCAAACACATTTCTTGAGTTTACAGCCATGGGGTCCCAATGTCCATCACATTATCATTGGGTAGAAGGTGAGATGCAACCTTGAATGGAGCACCAAGACAGCTGTGATTTGAGGGAATTATTTAGAATCTTTATGTTTTGTAAAAATCCATGCTTGTTTTGAACACTGTATTGTTCAGTATGCCTAAAGATTCAATAACATATTTTTAATGTTATGTGACCACCTTTGCATAGGGTTAAAGTTTTAAGCGAGGGTCAACTGTGTTTAATGTGCAACGTTTGACCTTATCCTACTAACACATAACAGAGATGTTAACTAACAAACTGGCATCCTCTTCAGTTTAGCCAAATTAAATTTCTTGTGTCCCAGTGGTACCAATAACTTACATTAAAGGGATCAGGTTTCCCCTTAACACCCTCCAAATAGCTTTTCTCAAGACTTGCATGGAATCCTTACACTCCAGCCCACAGACAGATTATATACTAGACACACATATAATATTTTATTTTCCAAATATTGCAAGCTTTCCCTGTAGGCACTTTCTTATAGTATAGATATGCTACAGCATATTTCATAAAACTGCATCTGCCCTGTTCACCCTTCCAATTTTTCACTTCATCAGATCACCAGCTGTTTTTCAAATACACTGCCAATTTCTGCAGTAGCTAAGCAGCTTTTGACTCTACTGTAGCTTGCAACATTTTTCTCAGTATGTTACTTATCTGTGTGCAGTGCAGATACAGACAGTGTACAAGATCGGATATAATTAAGGATTTGGAAAGAAAAAACATTTGACTTATATAAAGAAAAAACAGCTTAGACTTTCATATTTCAATTACATCTAATACTCTGCCTTTAGAAGAATAAAATCTCTCTGGCTCAAAACCATGTAGGGATGGTAATTGATGGTTAGTCTATTTCTGTTGGTGACCCACACAATACAACACCCTGATAATCATGGGAGTCTTATTTAGTTATGAACCAGAGCATGATTGTGCATATTCCAGATTTTTCTCTGTTTCACTTGTATTAATCTATTGGTTATTTTTAATTGGAATGGCATGGTGGCACAGTAACAAAAAATTGCCATCAATTAAACCCAGAATCAGATCTACGAGGGGCATACATGGTCTACTTTTGTTTCATCACTCACTCCACTTTCTAAATATATTGTTAGTTTATTTCCAAATCTGTGTGAGACATTTAGACATGAACATGGATGAATAGATGGATGGATGGATGGATGGATGGATGGATGATTTTAGCTTATATAGTTTCAGAAAAAGGAGGAATTTTTTTTTTCTGGTTGTCTTTAATCATCAAATGCATCCCATATTCAGACTGCTATATGAGATGGTCTGGATAAATGAGTGAATCATCTGTGCAAATATCTGTAGCAATCCTTTAGCCTTTAGCATCACATGCTGGTGAATTTTGTTTCAAGCTGACCGCACTGTAACAAGTGCTTTTTTGGAATGCTTATTTTCTGAGTGCCATAGGCACACTAACTACATACAGTTAAGCATACCAGCATAAGGAAAGAATTTCTGTTGGACTAAAGACATGCACTGAATTCCATGCTAAAATATCTTTGTGAGAACTTGATGCACAGATATATCTTTTGCAAAGTAGTTATGTTAAGCATATTGCATCGTAGGTGATGTTTGTGTATGTGCCTAGAGGATGGCAGGAATGCAACCATTCAGGAATAGTACTGCGTTTTCTTATGATATAAATATGCCAATAGAAACAAAAATAAAACTTTGTTGCTTAGCTGGACAATTTTATATTTGCCTTATTTTATCATTTTATTACATATCATATACTATAATACTTCAAATGACATGTCAAACTGTACGATGCAGTTCACTCCATTTTGGGATACTAAATTAACATTTTTTTACTTACTATTCCAGAATATGGATTTTTTCATAGCCCTCATGCTGTAAACAGCATTAAGTCGGTTTCCTATTAATTGTACTGTTAAAACACTCCTAAATATTGAAATCATAATTTTATTTGCTGAATTATTTTAACTAGATAGATAGATAGATATTGTCACAAACTCCACAAAGAGCCACAAAGGTTTGGGGCAGCCACCCGTATATTTGGTTTCCTGGCTGCAAATTACAAATAAATGATAGCACTGATGTGCACAAAACCAAGTCCAAAACAGAACTGAGGGAATATGGCAAAGGTGGAGGCTTTTAAAGGGGAAGAGTGGAAGTGAGATCAAAGGGGTCAGGCTCATAAGGGTCTTCTTCCATAGACTCAGAGCCGGAAGTGACGTCAAGAGGGCCAGGTGGAATCTCCCATGAATGGTCTGCAGGAAAGGGAGAAAAAGAGTCAGTGCACTCTGCCACATCCCACTCTGATTCGGAATTGCCCTTACTCAAGCCCTTTAGCTGCCTCCCATGCGCACATGTGTGACGATAGATAGATAGATAGATAGATAGATAGATAGATAGATAGATAGATAGATAGATAGATAGATAGATTTTATTTGTCCCAAAGGGGAAATTAAAACTTTAGCATTAAACATGGCATTTGTGTCCTACAACAACAACAACAACAACATTTATTTATATAGCACATTTTCATACAAACAGTAGCTCAAAGTGCTTTACATATTAAAGAATAGAAAAATGAAAGACATAATTATAAAAAAATAAATCAACATTAACATCGAGTAAGAGTAAGGTTCAATGGCCAGGGGACAGAAAAACAAAAACTCCAGACGGCTGGAGAAAAAATAAAATCTGTAGGGATTCCAGACCATGATACCGCCCAGTCCCCTCTGGGCATTCTACCTAACATAAATGAAACAGTCCTCTTTGGATTTAGGGTTCTCACGGAAGGGCTTGATGATGATGATGGTCACGTAGACTTCTTCCTTTTAATCCGTCCATCATTGTTGGAGCATCATGAAGCTTTGAGTAGGTGGAGGTGGCGCAGGCCACCACCACAAAGAAACCGGAAAAAGAAACAGAAAAGAGAGTAGGGGTCAGTACCGATTTTAGAGCCACCATGAATAGTTGTTATGATGAATTGAACATACAGAGTATCAGGATTAAGTTAAATTACGATTAAAATGAAGTTATAAAAAGGCCATGTTAAAGTAATGTGTTTTCAGCAGTGTTTTAAAGTGCTCTACTGTATCAGCCTGGCGAATTCCTATTGGCAGGCTATTCCAGATTTTAGGTGCATAACAGCAGAAGGCCGCCTCACCACTTCTTTTAAGTTTTGTTCTTGGAATTCTAAGGAGACACTCATTTGAGGATCTGAGGTTACGATTTGGAATATAAGGTGTCAGACATTCCGATATATAAGATGGGGGAGATTATTTAAGGCTTTATAAACCATAAGCAGAATTTTAAAGTCAATTCTGAATGACACAGGTAACCAGTGTAGTGACATCAAAACTGGAGTAATGTGTTCTGATTTTCTTTTCCTAGTTAGGATTCTAGCAGCTGCATTCTGCACTAGTTGCAAACGATTTATATCTTTTTTGGGTAGTCCTGAGAGGAGTGCGTTACAGTAATCTAGTCGACTGAAAACAAACGCGTGAACTAATTTCTCAGCATCTTTCAGTGATAAAGAGGTCTAACTTTACTTATGTTTCTTAAGTGAAAAATGCTGTCCTAATGATCTGATTAATATGTGATTTAAAATTCAGATTACAGTCAACAATCACCCCTAAGCTTTTTACCTCCGTCTTGACTTTTAATCCTAATGTATCCAGTTTATTTCTAATAGCCTCATTGTATCCATTATTGCTGATCACTAAAATTTCAGTTTTCTCTTTATTTAACTTGAGAAAATTACTATTCATCCATTCTGAGATACTAGTCAGACATTGTGTTAGTGAATCAATAGAATCGGGTCATCAGGTGCTATTGATAAGTACAGCTGTGTGTCATCAGCATAGCTGTGGTAGCTCACGTTGTGCCCTGAGATAATCTGACCTAACGGAAGCATGTAGATTGAGAATAACAGCGGACCCAGGATAGAGCCTTGTGGAACACCATATTGGATATCATGTGTCTTGAGTTGTAATTCCCACAACTAACAAAATATTTTCTCCCTGTCAGGTAGGATTCAAACCAATTTAAGACACTGCCAGAGAGGCCCACCCATTGACTAAGGCGATTTCTAAGAATGTTGTGATCAATGGTGTCAAATGCAGCACTCAGATCTAAGAGGATGAGAACAGATAAATGGCCTCTGTCTGCATTTACCCGCAAGTCATTTACTACTTTAACGAGTGCAGTTTCTGTGCTGTGATTTGTTCTAAAACCTGACTGAAATTTATCAAGAATAGCATGTTTATTTAGGTGGTCATTTAACTGCATAATGACTGCCTTCTCTAGAACTTTACTTAAGAAGGGCAAGTTAGAGATGGGTCTAAAATTTTCAAGAGCCGAGGGGTCAAGATTATGTTTCTTAAGTAGGGGTTTAACTACAGCAGTCTTAAGACAGTCTGGGAAGACCCCAGTATCTAGTGACGAATTTACTATGTCAAGAACATTATCAATTAGCACGCCTGATACTTCTTTGAAAAACCTTGTTGGTATCGGATCAAGGACGCAGGTGGAGGGTTTTAATTGAGATATTATTTTTGTAAATCAGGTAAATCTATCCTAGTGAAAGAGTTTAATTTGTTTATAACAGGATGTTGGGGTTTAGGGGGATCCTTAGTGTTGGGGAGATATACTATGTTATTTCTAATATCATTAATTTTTTGATTGAAGAATACAGCGACAGCCTCACAGGTTTCACTGGAAGCACTTAGGAGGCATTCCTTTGAGCTACCTGGGTTTAGTAGGTGATCAATTGTTGAAAATAAGACTCTAGGATTACTAGCATTGTTATTTATAATATTAGAGAAATAAATATGCCTATACCATGCAGTATGACAGTGTCCAGAAAGATAAAATCGTCACCCATCAAAATAGTCACATGCAATTGCAGCCCCCATAGAGAAACACATGTATAAAATGGCAAAGCAATGACTTCATCAAAATTGTATGTGTCTCTGTGCATGTGAAAACTACACAAACCTCTTGCCCACAGCTCACTTAACAGAGGAGAGCCACACTCCTCACTAGACTGTTTGAGCTGTAACAGAAGATGCTGTATCACTTGCAAATGTGCCATCAACAATACCCTTGTATCTGGTCCCTCTGGTAAATACAATATTAAAGAAAGGGACTCTTGCCAGTCTACACATCTTATTTACTGCATTTCTTGTACACAGTGTCCATCTTTCTACATAGGTAAAACAGGGAGACAGCTATCTGATCTTTTCAGAGAGCATGTTGGAGCCATTAAAACCAAAGACCTTACAGAACCTATTGTAGAACATTTCACATCCCTTGATCATAGCCAAACTGATTTCTCTGCTTGTGTTCTTTCACAGGGGCTCAAGGACACTTTTTAAATAAAAACAGAAGCAGCTAAGCTCCTTCTCAACCTTTATGTCCAGGTCTTAATGACCGACTAACTTTTTAATCTCACACTTCATCTTCTCTAATGACAGGTTTTCTCACTTGCTCATAGCTTTTCTCCTTTCAACTGTCCTGCTTTTGTTCCCTCATCCCCCTTTAAATATGTTACCTGCCCTTTCCTTTTCAGTTGCACACCTGATGAAGGCTATAGAGCCAAAATATTATCTTTAAATGACTTTCCTTTTCAAATAACCTTTAACTTTTTTTGTTTGCTGTTGCCCTCGTGTTTTGCTAAACAGTCATAGGTGAATAGACTGTATAGTACTGGGCTTAAGCGGTGAGGAACACTGATGTTGGTGAACAGCATGGATGAGTTATTCTTGCCAATACTCAATGGCTGTGGTTTCTTTGTCTGGAAGTCAAACACCCTGCCACAGATGGAGCCGCTCAAAAGAAGGTCTCTGAGTTTTAGCACCAGGCTTTAGGTCACAATGGTGTTGAAGGAGTAGCTATAGTAAATGAGCAACATGCATAGAGTAGGGAGGTAAAACAAATGTCTAGTGACATAAGAACAACATTAATGCTAACAAACCAAAGTAGGTAATTGTTGACTTTGAAAGGAACAAAGGCAGTCTCAATTCACTCCACATCAAAGGCTCCCCTGTCCAGACAGTTAGCAGCTTCAGGTTCTTGGTCTGCATTTCATGTTCTGTCAACACTATCTGCGTACTCAAAAAGGCCCAGCAAAGGCTCTTTTCCCTGAGGTGGCTGAAGAGCTTTAGGTATGAATCAAAACACTAGTGAACTTTTTACCACTGCAGTATTGAAAGCACCCTGACTGGATGTATCACAATGTGGCTAGGTAGCCTGACTTGCCAGGATCATAAACTGCTGTAAAGGAGTACATGAACTGCTTCTAAATTCAACTCAACCAGATGACTGAGTTCAGCTGAATCAATCATCTCTGATGACAACCATCTAGTTCATCCTGTTTTTACTTCTTCTTCTTGGCAAACACTGCCAGAACCTTAAAGACTGGCAAGCTTTGTTGGACTGAATGGCCTGTTCTCGTCTAAATTGTTCTCACCACATGTTCCACCTGCTTCAGGCACAGCTTTTTCCCCAAGGTTGTAAGGTAACTGAACATCCAGTTTTCTGATTCTACTTGTCCTGCACTGTGTACTGTACCACCCTACTGGTTTATGTGTAATTGTACTGTACATTACTATTTTTTACACTCTCATCTTATTTGCTGTATTCATTCATTTATTTATCTTCTGCTACTGCTTTTTGTATACCGTACTTATTTATATATCACTGCAACTGTGGCACAAGAATTTCACTATGCTCTTTAATTCTAAACAGAACAAAAGTCCGGATTAATTTCCACAATGTCATTTTGGCAACTATTTTAAGCTACTTTATGTATAAATTATATTAGGTAACAAAGGAACACTTATTATCTAAAAGAAGTTGAGTGTATATTAAATAATGTATACAAAATAATCACATTCATTACAAGTCCAAAGTTAAGCAAATTCTGTACCACACATAGTATATATTATACAAATAAATCTTGGTAATATTCATTAATGTGCAAAGAACATAAACTGCATTATTTATTTCAGTAATTTTTATACTATTTGAAAGGAGAGGCTATGTAATACTGCTGCTATAAATAAATAGAAAAAGCACATTCAGCTCTGCATTTTCAGTGGTATTTATGACAAGCATTATTCATAATGATATACAATAATCATTATTAATGTTCCATCTGCTTTTTTCAACAACATTGGTAATGAGTCCTGCTTACCAAACTTTTAAATTGGAAACATTTTTTATTTTCACATTCTAGAAAAACTGAACAATAAAAAATTAAATAAAAATGAGGCTTTTACAATAAACATTCATGTAAAAACATATGAATACAGAAACCCATTTATTATTAGAATTCATTTTATTTTTTTTATTTTTTATTTATTTATTAATTTTATTACAATCAATACATAGCAATCAAGTTTTTACAAAAAAAAGAATTATGCTAAGAACAGATCGATCCCCACCCTTGAGAGAGAGAGCAAGCCAAACGGTGTAAAATTTAAGGCTTTTAAAAATACCTAAATCAACAAATTCTATGTGCTTTATGAAATCATTTCAAAATATTACTGATTAGATCCTGCCATGTTTTGAAAAAAGTCTGCACAGATCCTCTAACTGAGTATTTGATTTTTTCCAATTTTAAATAATATAACACATCAGTATTAGAATTCATTTTAATTGTGATGAGAATAATTACTGATCCATTTTCTAGTCTGCATGTCTTAGGGTGTCGCTCCATCTCCATCTGCAGACAATCCTTCTTGAGCCAGCATATCTGGGACAGGAACTTGGGACGTTGGGCTTTACAAGCAGCAGGTTCTACTGTTGAGCTAAAAAAAAAAAAGAACTCAGTTTAGCAAGTAGCTGACCTGGCTGCTAGTTGTGACAGTCTTAATGCACTTCATCAAGCATATTTTTCAACTTACTTGTGCAAATGCTCCCATTTACAATGCCAATCCAATTCATAGTTACTGTATGGACAGACTTCTGTAAAGGAAAGTTTTTGAACAAATGCCTCTTTTGTTATATTTCATCAGAAAAATTGAAATTGTTGTATAAAATTGAATTAGTTTGTAGTTTTTCTTAATTTTGAAATATGAGTCATTCTATAAAGAATGATCAGAAAAGAATTTACCAGAAGTACCATTTGAAATGAACTGACACAAATTAAAAATGATATACTACCCATATTGTTTGGATATGCTGAAGGAGTAGCCATGCATGTTGCTGGAAATTGTTCCATAAAAGGTTAAAAAAAACAGTGATTTAAGGATATATAATTTAATAAACTTATAAATTTACTTTTCCAATATTTTGCATTAACTACATGTACTTTTAAATTTGAGTCGGGTTTATCAAAATTGCCTGAGCTTTTGTGATACAATTTTAGTAAATAATTCATTCACTCTGATGAAATTATGGAAAAGATATTTCTATTAATCACAGAAATGTTCAATTTTCTACTAATGGTTCCTGTAAAAAATATTTAGCATGGCTGATGTTAAAAAGCACATGAGCAACAGACAATTTGTACAAATTGTTATAGTTTTTAAGGTTTTTAGAACCATTATTGTCACAAGTAGAAGAGACTGAAATTCTTACTTGCATGTGCTATTAAGCATACAATGTCACCCACTCTCTAGCCCCAAGACTATAGTATACCAATTACCAACCTCACCTTTAAATTCACTTATCTAAAAAATTTCAGAACATACTTATCACTTACAGTAAAATAAATAAAAAAAAAATACATTGTATATACTAAAGTGTACTTTTCTGTAAAAATGTTCCTGCATTTTTGTAAAATTCCTTTTAGGATAATGAAGCCAATGGGCAGCATCAGTGAACTATATGGTTGGAAAAGGTGAAAGAAAAAAAAAGCAGAAATGAAACAGAAGAGCCTATGAAATAATCTCATATAGAAATGCCTGAAACTCTTTTACTTTCAACCCTGCCTACTTGAAAATGTATGTACAACCTGTCTTATCAGTGTTGCGCAAAACAAGCAAATTGAGAAAGTTTGCAAAACTGATGCTTAAATTAATTTTGCAGGCAGTTTTGCAATTGCATAACACTACAGTCAACTTACTACAAAGAATTTTGATTTGAAAGGTTATTTTTTTTGTTGTTGTTGAGTGGAAAACAAGTACTGTACTACTGCTTCGTAAAGCCTCACTCTCACTTCTGGGCTTACCTGTGTTCTTTTCTACTGCTATGTAAAACATGTAATCCATACCACACTAGTAACATCAGTTCAATTTGAGCCTCCTGTTTACATCAGTATGGCTTTTATGATTGATGCAATTCTTTTATTTTTTATGCTGCAACTGTATAGACGTTTATGTTATCCAAAATAGGGTAGAACTGTATTATTTGGTGAATGTTTCTTTGGTGTGGGTTTTCTGGTATTAAGAGTTTTAATTCTCACTTTTCAACGTTCAATTTAGGTTAGCACTTTGGTTTGGCAGAAAATAGAACTCATTCCTGTTTAACGAAGTGAAACATTCTTTTAGTTTACCTCTCCTGTACTGGCCATTTCTTTAGAATCCTTACTGTCTAATTAGTACAGCGGATGACAACATTGCATTTTTTAAAAACGTGACATGCTACTTACTTATTTTCTGCAGTAAGCCACACTAAAATGCACGATTGGGCACATTTGATTTTTATCCAAACCACATCCCACCATTACCTAGCAAATGCCTTACCCTTGCTGAGAAATGCATACTTCCAGAGACTTTTTTTCTTTTTGTTTTTTTAGTAGTGATCTTTATTTAATTACAAAATGACAAGCAGACACATGTGAAATTAAAGCATGAGGACACTTGCAAACAGGAACTAAACACCTTTCTTCTTGTGTGAATGCCACGGGTTTCACTGCAAATTCAATTTTGCACAAATTGTTTTGCTGACAACTAGTACCAACACTCAATAAGTGAACAAAACCGAGAGAAACTGCTTGTAAATGTAGCCAAAGCCACTGAGAATATAGACTGGGACTCCAGCCAAAATAAAAATGTTTAATGAAGATTACCAGCAGAGGTCACATAACAGCTCTGAGGGTATTAGAATTACTAGAATAAATCACTTCATCTTATGTAAGATGTCTTATTATTATGATTATTGTTTTTATAGGGCTCTCTATTATAAAACATCTTACTTATTATTAAAAGAGCCTTGCAATGTTTATTGGATGACATATTGGTACTTGGACTCCATTTAAACTGCAGTGTTTGCAGTGTGCATGATGAACCTGAGTTGAGATGATTTTCTATAAGCACATAAAACACAAAATGCCAAATGCAACTAAAACTACAAAAGAGCAGTATGGCATACAATAATGAGCAAAACTTACATTATTCAGCAGTCCTTGAGTGTAAATATTTTTGAGCTTAACTAGCTATCTACATTTAGCACCACCCTTCAGAATTTGGCAGTGACACCAACCCTAAGCCAGATGTTTAGCAAGACGACTTGCCAGATTGTCCCTAAAAGAACAACAGCCAAGGAAGACTGATGTCTATGGTGACTTTTAATATCCCAATCCTTATGGTCAATGTGACACAATTCAGCCAGCAGCATATACTCTAAAGTAACCAGATATCATTTTATGTTGATCACAGCATGTGCCTCACTGTCTCGGTGCCCATAGTGAGCTCTTTAGTTGATGGACTTTGGGACCAGACAAGATGAAGACACTCCAAATAGCTTTCTGTGGACTTGACTGTAACTGTTACCTGTGGTAGACTGGTGTTCTGTCGAGACCTGGCTCCTGTCTAAGTATTACAAAAAGCAGGTTCAGATTAAAAATAATTATTCCTTATTTTTTTTTTTAAAGTAAACGACTAAATTCTAGTATATACTGTTCCATATTCATATAAGAATAGCACCAAGGTTTTGTAGTTTAAGTCACCAGCTAATATCTTTTGCTGATATTGTCCTATTGCCTTTGTGTAATGATAATCATGAAATTATAACATGAGTATTTAACATTGTAGTCTAATAAATACTATTTTAGGAGAACATTAAAATAATGGAGCGCAGCCTGAAATAATTAACGAAAATTAATGAATGGAAAATGAATAGGCTAAACAAGTGGTGAAGAAAAAATGATCAGTCTGACAAAGTAAACAAATAAGTAACAGCTGCAGCTGTGATACTAAGTAAACAAAACAGAAAATGAACAATAACAATCATTAATTCTGATATGCTGTCAACTGTATTTCATGTGTAACATTTGTATGATGCGTTCAACAAAACCTTAGTTATTGGAACTTTGAAGTTAACTTTTAGAAGATATCTATTATATTATAAAGTCATTGTAAATATTTGCCTGTACTTTATCAGTATTTCTGTTCAGAATAATCCTGGAAAAAAATTCTAAAAATATGTTTCTAGAAATTAATTACAGTTTGGATTATACAGTGTACAGGAAGCTTCCTATTGTTGTAATATGTCCTCAAATATCTGCAGTGAACTTCTCTTGCCTCTGCCAACTCTCCAACTTCTTCATAATAAATTCTATCCAGCTGCAAAACTGTACACAATTTCTTTAAATTGACAGTTGCATTTGTTCTGTCATAATGTTTTATTAGACTAGGAATATACAGTATACCAGCAGAAATGTAAAATCCACAAAAAATAGTTTCAAATTGATAAAGCCCTGAATACATTTACTCTGCTGATGATTCTAAAAATGTGTAGAAATAACTTACTTTCAAAAAGTAATATGTACAAATTATCCACCTGGCCATTCATTTTAACCCAATTACTTACTTCAGGATTATGACGAGCTGATGTCTATCTAAGTAGCATTAGGTGTCAGGTGAAAGTCAGCCCTGGAATGGGCACCAGTCCATCACAAGGTAAACTTATACACACACTGGCACTCACTCACTCACACCGGGCTAATTTAGAGTTGCTAACCAATTTGTCATGTCTGTGGGATGTGTGAGTAGCCAAGGAAGAATCCCTGAAGACATGAGAAATATCTGTAAACTGCACATAGATTGGAATGGGAGAGAGACTCAAACACTGTTCTGAATTTATTAGTCAGACTTGCTATGCTACCTATCTGAGACAAGTTGACATTTAAGTAATTAGTGTATATCTTAACATTAATGTTTTGCAGAGCAGCATCTATTGGAATGAAATTTTGCAATGCATGCAGTAATAAAATGCATTTAATTTGTTATTTCAACAGATGGCACATGAAAAACATTTGTAAAAATAAAATGCATTACTACAAATGTTTGTGTTATGCCATCTGTTGGAAGAACAAATGCAATATATATGTCTCTGTTAAATATCATTTGGTATTAGATCCGTAAAAGGTGTTAATGTGCTTGTGATGCACCCTGTATTGGAATGACAACTACAATGCATTTTATTACTAAAAATGTTATCTTTTTAATGCATATTTTGGAACAACAGAGATATAGCAACTGGATAGACACACAGACATGTATCCTTATTCTAAGGTGGATGTTATTTAAATACTTTACTAACTCTTCCTATATATTTCTCAGGGACATGGAAATAAAAAAGCTCTGACTAACAATAATAAAATGGAACATTCAGAATGAGTTAGCAACACAAATTGACAGAGTACAGATTAGTGCTTAATTTACCAACACACACCACATTAGCAAGTGAATCAACCATCACTATCTATAAGGCTTGTAATGTTACAACACTTATAAAATATAAATATTTATATCTAAATGCAACAGAATTAGTGCAGAAGCTATTAGAAGATGGGAGGCACTCACTGGGTCCCACCCAAATGACAGCCCACAAACACCACTAAATAAAAATTCGAGGGACGCACAAAAATATGTCCGATCCTCACTTCACCAAGGGGCCCCTATCGCCCTATCCATCCCTCAGCGTAGACATCTGTTGTCAATCATATGCTAAATTCTTGGAATTTGTGTGTGTTGTGTGCTAAACACACACATTAAAGTGGCATGGGGTGCTTAAAGGGGGGGGAGAGCACCACCAAGTTTGCCCCTCCTAATTCAAAACCCTCGCTGCACCACTGTATAAAATATATTTTAATTCTAGCTCTTTGTAAAATAGATTTCCAGCTTTATGTCAGGATTTGGTAGACATGATAAGTAAACCAAAAAAAAAGTTGTTTTAACATAACCCTGCACCTTTAGACCAACTAAATATATCAGAAGCATCTCAAGCCATAGAATATGCACTGGCCAATACTACAGTAGATTGCAGTTTATAGACAACTGCTTAAACCTGCTGTTGGTCATTGGGTCATTCTTCTAGGGACCATGACAGCTGGATGTCCTTGTAGGCATTATCTTTGCTTTTCTGGACACTTCAACAGAAACCATCAATCCTTGCCTTCCTAAGCTGCATATATAATGGCTGCCTTTCTGCAGTTGGGGGTAACAGCTGGAGTTTGGAAGTGGTTGTTAAAACTAATATGGCTTTTTTTTATTCTGGTTTCTGACATACCCATTATTAAAACCTCTCACAAGATATCAGAGACATCAAATCTGGACAAACGCAGACATATCAAAAGTTGTTTCAACTTTAAAAGGAAGCCTTATTATTGCTATGAAGCCAAATTTCATAAAACACACTGAAGATAACTTTTTCTTAAAAGAGAAATACCTACAAGCTAACACATGTGTTCAACTGTTTATGAGGTGTTCGAGTATAAAAGGCATTTTTAGTTAGGAGAAATCACTGCAGGCAAAGCTTGAGGGTTCTGACTTAAAGTAGGCAAAATTGGTGAAGTAAAAGAGAATGTGAGCTTAAATATTTATGGAGACTAATACATTTATATATATGTAAACAATTGAGCATGAACCAAAAATAATGTCTGCAATGAATATGATTGCATAATAAAGACGATCTGATAGAAAATCAGATTCTGCAATGAATGTGACTACTTTATAAGGAATAACTAATTGCTAAAAATACATTCTGCAATTAATGTGACCACATTATAAAGAATAACTAATTAGCAAAAA
Source organism: Polypterus senegalus (assembly GCF_016835505.1). Taxonomy (NCBI): domain Eukaryota; kingdom Metazoa; phylum Chordata; class Cladistia; order Polypteriformes; family Polypteridae; genus Polypterus; species Polypterus senegalus. The sequence goes on from NC_053154.1 coordinate 240,003,087, forward strand.
TAAATGCAGCATTTATTTGATAATATTATAAGGAATTACTAATTACTAGCCAGAAAGAACTACATGATAAGGACTGGTTAATTTGAAGCTTGAAGTAAACTGCATTATGCAAAGTGTTAGAATCTTTGTACATTGTAGCTTAGCCAAAGGGTTTTTAAAAGAAAAGTACGCAAGGGACATCTACAAATAAACATGCATACTAATAAAAATTGGGAAAGCTGGGAACAGAATAGATGAATTGTTAAATTATTTCTTTGTATGGAGTTACTCAACAATTAAACCCCAGAGATATGTTGTGTAAGAAAAAATGATGGACAATTATATTCATAAACAAGCATAAAACAGGACATTCACTGGTGTCTACAGAAAATAGCACCCTAGAGAGCATTCTGTATAATCCATTAGTGTGAGGATTCTGATGTTTTTTCTTTCCTTCTCTGAAATGCATTAAAACAAATTTTGACAACTCTCACCCTGGAGGGCAGCAGTCATATCTGATTTCCTTTTCAACTGAGCCCCTAAACAAAAAGTATGTCTCTTAATAAAATGTATAACTGTTTCTGAAAATGTAGATTTATGTTAGTTATATGTTTAAGCTAGCAATCAATTCAACTTTCTTTAAAAACAATATTTTATTCCAAAAGTCCTAAAAACAATGGTAGGTGGGTATGGTTCTTTCAGTGAATAATCCTCTGAGATGACCGTCATTAAATAATAAATCTCTCAATGCACTTCATCTTTGTAAGCTCAACACAATGCCCACCATCTTCAACAAAATGACCCTTGGTGGTGTTTAATCTATTGCAATGCTCTACCTCAAAACACAATTAGTGTTCAAATATTTTTATGCTTCTTTTTTTAAATGAACATTGATAACACACATTTACCAAAATGGTTACATCAAATTCATACAATTCATCTGTTTACATTGCCTTCCCAGTCTGGACAGTACTGAACACAAAGCATGAACCATCACTGGAGGAGGCATCACTCCCTTGTAGCATGCAGTCATACATACAATGGTACAGCAGGGTTGAGCTTCTAGGCTCCCAACCTGTGGCACTCTTGTGTTCTGTGGGGAGGTATTGCCATGGATATACTGTGTGTGTGTATATATATATATATATATATATATATATATATATATATATATATATATATATATATATATATATATATATATATATATATACTGCTCAAAAAAATTAAAGGAACACTTTGAAAACACATCAGATCTCAATGGGAAAAAGAAATCCTCCTGGATATCTATGCTGATATAGAATGGGTAATGTGTTAGGAACGAAAGGATGCCACATTGTTTGATGGAAATGAAAATGATCAACCTACAGAGCCCTGAATTCAAAGACGCCCCAAAAATCAGAGTGAAAAAATTATGTGGCAGGCTAGTCCATTTTGCCAAAATTTTATTGCAGCAACTCAAAATTATGCAGCACTTTGTATGGCCCCTGTGTTCTTGTATACATGCCTGACAACATCGGTGCATGCTTCTAATGAGATGACAGATGGTGTTGTGGGGGATCTCCTCCCAGACCTGGACCAGGGCATCACTGAGCTCCTGGACAGTCTGAGGTGCAACCTGGTGGCATTGGATGGACCAAAACATAATGTCCCAGAGGTGTTCTATTGGATTTAGGTCAGGAAAGTGTGGTGGCCAGTCAATGGTATCAATTCCTTCATCCTCCAGGAACTGCCTGCATACTCTCACCACATGAGGCCAGGAATTGTCGTGCACCAGGAGCCACTGTACCAGCATAGGGTCTGACAATGGGTCCAAGGATTTCATCCTGATACCTAATGGCAGCCAAGGTGCCTTTGTCAAGCCTGTAGCGGTCTGTGTGACCCTCCATGGATATGCCTCCCTAGACAATCATTAACCCACCACCAAACTGCTCATGCTGAATGATGTTACAGGCAGCATAATGTTCTCCATGGCTTCTCCAGACTCTTTCACTTATGTCACGTGCTCAGGGTGAACCTGCTCTCATCTGTAAAAAGCACAGGGCACCAGTGGTGCATCTGCCAATTCTGGTATTCTATGGCGAATGCCAATCGAGCTGCATGCTGCTGGGCAGTGAGCTCAGGGCACATTAGAGGACATGGGGCCCTTGGGTCACCCTCATGAAGTCTTTCTGGTTGTTTGGTCAAAGACATTCACACCAGTGGCCTGCTGGAGGTCATTTTGTAGGGCTCTGGCAGTGCTCATCCTGTTCCTCCTTGCCCAAAGGAGCAGATACTGGTCCTGCTGATGGGTTATGGACCTTCTATGGCCCTCTCCAGCTCTCCTAGAGTAACTGCTTGTCTCCTAGAATCTCCTCCATGCCCTTGAGACTGTGCAGGGAGACACAGCAAACCTTCTGGCAATGACACGTATTGATGTGCCATCCTGGAGAAGTTGGACTACCTGTGCAACCTCTGTAGGGTCCAGGTATCGCCTCATGCTACCAGTAGTGACACTGACTGTAGCCAAATGCAAAACTAGTGAAGAAACAATCAGAAAAGATGAGGAGGGAAAAATGTCAGTGGCCTCCACTTGTTAAACCATTCCTGTTTTGGGGGTCATCTCATTGTTGCCCCTCTAGTGCATCTGTTGTTAATTTCATTAACACCACAGCAGCTGAAACTGATTAACAACCCCTCTGCTACTTAACTGACCAGATTAATATCCCATAAGTTTCACTGACTTTATGCTATACTCTGATTAAAAGTGTTCCTTTAATTCTTTTGAGCAGTATATATATATATATATATATATATATATATATATATATATATATATATATATATATATATATATATATATATATATATATATTTCCAGTATTATACTATAGTATTTATAGTGTATACAGTACATATGGTTGGAGGAAAATGGGATGGTTTCTTGAGAAACAATGATGTACAGGTGAGGAGGAGTATGCTCTTTGGTTAGGATTTAAGAACTTCCATGGGTCAGATAAGTTATGATCCGTTACAAACTGTATAATTACCATTGCAGTATTAGATATTATCACTGTTGTATCTGAGGATCTGTCCAGGACTGGATTTAAAATGCAATTGTAGTATCCAAACTTTAAAATTTTGTATAGCTAGAGTGAAATTTTTGCCAGACCACTCTTTTTGCAACCGAAGCTGGTCCTTGCTTAATAAATGAGTCTCCTGAAAAAATACTATATTGACATTTAGACTTGTTAAGTGCGAGAGTACTTTCTTTTTCTTTAATTCATGATTGAGACCATTGGCATTCACCTCCAAAGTTCACTAGTTGGTCATGAAAATATTTCTTCTAAACTTTTGTTGATATTTTGTGGTCTTAGGTTAAGGTAGTACATACAATAGTTTTGACATAGATTTCATATTATTGCCAAGTGATACAGCTATGAAACGTATTGTTATGTTGTCATTAACGATTATCGGGGTATAGGGAATAAAATAGAAATAGTATAGATCTCTTTTTCTTCACCCCTTAGCACCCCCGTACCCTCGCATTGTGCCTCTGCAAGGGAGGCAAGCCACACTTCGCAAAGTCCCAGTCCTCTGACATGCCAAGAGAAGGGGCACATCTAGAAATGAACCTTCCCAGTAGCAGTGTGGAGAAGGTTAAGATTGAGATATCTTGAGAAGATGCAGTCCAAATACAACAGACTAATGATATAATCTTAAACAGTTAAAATATAACAGACCAAGGAAAGAAGAAAAAACTGTAAAAAACACTGTAAAAGGCTGGTTACTTGAGTAAAGTTTAATAAAAAGACAATAGCTTGTTACTTTGTTGTATCCAAACTGTATATATAATTAAATAAAGAAATTTCAATATAATAACTGAAGCTTAAACAATAACTGTTTATTTTTTAGTAACCAATTAGCCAAGATGTAGCCATAATTAATGAAAGAAATATCAATATAATAATTGCAGGTTGATAAAAAAGAGGAAAGGGGTGGCCAAAAAATAAGTAAAATATAAAACAGTCCAATTGCAAGCTTCAAGTAGAATCTTCTTTGCCTTGCCAGAATACGGCAAGACTCAGAATCATGTGTATCTCAAAAAGAAAGTATGGACCAGTCTTCATAGCTCTTTATTTGCTTCATCCAGAGAATTAAAAATGTAAAACTGATCTTCAACAACCACTTTCAGTTTGGCAGGGTACAAGCGGCTATATTTGATTTCAGCTCTACGTAGGCACTGTTTAATGCTGTAGAATGCAGCACATTTAGCAGCTTTAGCAGGGGAGAAATCACAGAAAATACGAATGTGGGTAATTTTCAAAAATAATCTCATCTTTCTGTCTGAGATGGGACATGAGATTTTGTTTGGCTTGTAGTTTCTTGAAATGGACAATTAATCTTTGTGGTTTAGAGTCATTCAATCCACGTATGGCTGATGAGATCTCGATGTCAGATTTAAAGTCCTCTCCAGTTATTTTAGAGAATAGTTCAGCAATGAATTTCACTGGGTTTGTACTTTCCCATTTTTAGGATGGTTTGTTAACCAGACAGGAGGCCAGAGTGAAACAACAGATGGAGTGGCTGGCAAGATGAAAAAATTATTTTGTGTCTGGCCAGTATGATATAATAAAGCCAAGAGTCAGTTGCTGCTCAACCCCCCATAAGCCACGTGGCAGGGTTCTTTGTATGGCAACCCAGTCAGGACACCCACTCAGGAAGTGCAGCCCTGTTGGGGTCCTTGGGTATTGACAAAGGGTGCTGTTGGGGGAGCACATCCCTACTTTCTTTATGCTCCAGAAGTGCTTCCATGAAGACATGGCATAGCACCGGAAACATTCCCTTGTCTGGCTTAAAGAGAGCCTGCTGTTTTACATCAAGGCAGTGGGCAACATTCAATGGGAAGAAAATAGAAGGATGAATTGTTTATTATTGTGATTGTACAACTGGTTTTTGGAAGGCTGATTGTTAGATTTGTGCTGAGGTTTAATAAATACCTCGTTTTCTAAGCAAAAAGGGCCCTCCAAATAAAGAGCTGACTCCAGCCCACATTCGTCTTCAAGAGAGAAATTGAGCTGAGACCTCCTTACTTAATTACAAAATTTCAAAGCCTAATAAATGTCATGTTCAACTAGGTAATCAAATAGGAATGACTAATATGGTATCTTAATGTTTTTTTTTCTTTTTCCTTCAATGATGTTTGTTACCTTCATCTAAACCTTTTTAGCCAAGACTTCAAGCATTTCTCTTTTGGAAAGTATATCTAAAATATACAAAGCCCCTTATGTGACATAAGTGTAAAAAAAAGTGAAAGGAAGAAACAAATAGTTTTTTGATGGAAGAAAAAAACAGTGGGCAGAGGATGAAATGCAACAACTTTTGCTTTCACTCAAATGTTTTGCATTTTCTCACACATCAGGTCTTACATTGGGCACTGGCAGTCAGAGGTACTTTTGGGTGAATTAATGAATGGTAAGTTTTCAAATTCATTTCTTTGTTTAGTAGTTTTGTAGTTGTAGTATGTTCAAGCAAATCCAAGAGGCTTAAACACTTTTGGGTAATCATTTACACATTGTTTATGTCATGGAGGTTTTTTTGAGTTCAGCTTCAGGTATACATACCAACATTCAATTATTGCTCAGTGTTATGGCTTTCAGTTTTCTCAATAATTCACATGATGTGGGAGTGTTACACTCCAGCCTTTAAATCAGCTGCTAATGTTTCATTACTGAACACGCCTCCAGAGGTAGGTATATAGAGGCCAGAACCAACTTTGTGCTGGGAAAAATTCATGGCTTGATCAAGTAGATGTTTCCACTGAGAACCAACTCGAAAAAATCAATGTTTTCAGTGATTTCATATTGAAGTGCATCTAATTTTTTTTTGTGAATGTTTGTAGGGTGACCTTTATCTGAAGTTCAGGCCAGGCTGGATGAGTAAGCATGAACATAAGAACATTAGAACAATCTAGACAAGAAAAGGCCATTCAGCCCAACCAAGCTCGCCAGTCCTATCCGCTTATTTGCTCTAAAAAAAACATCAAGTTGAGTTTTGAAAGTCCCTAAAGTCCTACTGTCTACCACACTACTTGGTAGCTTATTCCATGTGTGTGTGGTTCTTTGTTTAAAATACCTGGGAGTTCTTTACCTGGAAGTTCTCCCAGTTAGATCAAAGCACATGCAGGTCTACTAAAAGCATAAGTGGGTGATCATAGTTGTTGGCCAAAAGGCCACTGAACAGCATATATGTTATTATCAGCATTCTCCCTTGCCTTGCTGCAGAAAGTGTTAATATCCGTTCATTTTCTGATTCACTACACAGGTTAATAGTACTGCGCTTGAACCAAGACTTGAACCAAGTTGGCTAAATTCCACTAGGCTGGCGTGACTAGACTAACATTTCTAAATTATCCTTTAAACTCTGCATTTCAGTTGCGAAGCCTTGAATTTGAACCCATAATCCCTTTCGGCACTTTTTAGCTCTAAGTAATTCTCAGAGGCACCCAGTATCTTCTGATGTAATCCTACTCTCCATTTTAAGCCCCTGCTATACAACTCTCTGTGAAATATTGTCAGTTTTGTTATGTAGCTAAACATGATCTAAAAGCTCTTAAATTGTGTCTTATTATTGTTATACAGTTTGCTTTATAGTTTCACCTATCATGGCTTTGTTTAGATTTTTTTTAACACTGTTCTTCTATAGTCCTCCTTTTGTCTCCTTTTCTACAGACGGTTTTTATTTTTTTGGAAATCGCTGCTGTTGATTCTATATTGTAATTCTGTTAGCACTGTAAAAGAACTGACTAATTAATTCAATGATTAATTACATTTTCATTCAGCTTTAAAACGTTTTCTGACTGGAATTCTTTAATAAAGCAAGACTCAACCCTCAAATGAATGTTTAAGGCCTAACATTTTTATTTTTATTTAATGTACGTGTGTTGCATTTTATGTTTGAGCCATGCACCCTTTGCTCTGGCTGTATTCTGTATACTGCTGCTTTACTGCTCTTCTTTATACATCCTTCAGTTTTCTCAGGGAACCTGGCTTATTTGAGACATTAGTGTCTTATAAGGCACACAAACACAATCACACAGATCAATTTAGAGTCACTAATGAGCCACAGCACAGTTAGTGAATGCAAACTCTTCCCACACAGAAAGTCATTTTGGAAAGCAAATATCATAAGCTTGAAATGTCTCTCACATTTCAGTCTGTTAAAATGCTGTGTATCGCAACTCGTGATAGAATTTCCTTTAAAACATGCACTATATAGCAACATGCTGTATCATTGCAAACTCCTAACCTCATCCTTCTCCTCCTCCACTATATAGTAAAAATTAAAATTAATGAAGGGGTACAAATTTACATATCATTGTTTAATGAAAAATGCAATAATTTACATATGCAGTCGAGAACAGAGGAATTTGCTTTCATTTGAACGTCCAAATATAAACGTAGTGAAAGGTAGACGTCAGGTGTGTCTCTTATGGCAAAGGATTTAAAGGGTACACCCAGGGAAGAATTTTATGGTTATCCAGTTTGCTTCTTTATCTGCCCTTAGTCTGGAAGAGCCCAAACTAGAAGGCAAAATCTGATTCGATTCCATCCCATCTGTCATTTCAGTATAAAAACTCTGACGTAACATTGTGACGATGCGGGTTCAGCTCCATGCTCCCATCGCTGTTCGGGAGCCCTTCAACCCAACACCGTCGGTAATGTCATCGAGATGAGCTAGACAGTGGAGGCAACAACATAGCAAGGGGATGGTACAAATGTGCTTTTATTTAAAACAAGCAAGTGTCCATAAAGTGCAGTGGTTCAAATATCTTCATTAAATAAATAATCCATTAAAACAAAACATGGAGGTTAAAAAAAAATCAATAAATAGAAAAAGCACAATCCTTAAAAACAACGGGGTTCAAATGACGCTGGAAGCAGTCTTCTAAAATCAATACAAGCCCGGTGTCTTCTTTTAACTGGTGACTCCCCTGCTTCTCCCTGTCCAGGCTTTGCAACAGGAAAGCCACTCTACCTGCAGCTGACCTTCTTTCCACTACTGATCTGGTGGCGTCCCGATCCCTGGCTTCGGTTCCGCTCCCTCCAGACCGAGACTGGGCTTCCCTGACGACCAGAACGCTCACGCCAGGGAGTTTACCGCCCAAGCCTCCCGACTCCCGCAGCCTTCTCGGCCTAACGTGGCCAACCATCCTTCTTCCCGTCACTTCCGCTCTTCAAAACATGCTCAGCGGGAGCGACCACTAACTACGGCCCTCGGGTGTCGGCCAAACACCCCGCTAGGGCTCACTGTCCAGCTGCCTGCAAACTTAACTCTCACTCGCTCGCCCACTCGCTTGCTAGCCCTCCTGCACCGACTTGTGCGCACGCTTCCTGCAACCTCCGTCCTTTCTTTCTTTTTCTTTCCATTTTGTTCTCTCTAATCTCTCTCTCCTAACTGACTCGCGCTTCTTTTATATTGAGGGGCCATAGCAGCTGCGTCACATTAGCCACAGGAACAATCACGAATGTGGGCAATCCCTCACCTGTGCACTAGGTGAGAAACGGCCACACCGCAGATCGCCCAGTGGCTTGCTACGGCCACTACGCCCCCTCACTAAGCCACAAGTGCGGTGATTATTTATTTAATTTAAAACTACTGGCCCTTGCTGAGAGGGCTGTGGACCCACTATACCACAAACATCAGTTGGGGTCATTGACTCTCTAGAAAGAACAGGAGGCACACCTCAAAGCCCAGAACTGTCAACATTTGTTCTTCTCAAGTAGTGTTTGATTTTCCACTCAGCCTGTAGGGTATTTAATAAGGTTACCCTTGGAACCCTAAATGTTTTTTCTAATCATCTGTAAAATAACACTCTATATAGGCGCCTGACCCAGTACAGATTCACACTGAGGCAAACCTAAAAGACTTTTATTTTTCTTCACCTGTGGGGCACATCTTCCCTGTGAACCCCACAGGCATAACACAGTCCCAAAGCACTTAAAACCAACAACACAACACAATCCATTCCAATCCTTCTTCTGGCACCACCACTCCTATCAGGCAACCTCGTCCTCTTCCAATTCTGGCTTCTGAGTAGTGGATGCTGGCCCTTTTTATAGCCCACCTGCAAGCAGGAATCACCTGTTGCTAATTGCACTTTCGGGCGGGGCTGTAGAGATGTCCAGGTTGGCTCAGGTATCCATGCAGCACCCCCTGGCGGCCACCCCAGATCCCCACAGAGTTGTGGAAAACTACATCTCCCATGGAACCCTGAGGCACTGAGGCACCATCGTCAACCAGGGAGGCTGCCACCAAGCACCCTGGAGGAGGTACTGAGGAGCCCATGGCTGTTCCCCCGGAACATATGCAGCATGGGCATCCCAGCCGGGCATGGGACCCGGCCGCCCGTCACACATCTCATATTTACTATTTTACAAAATGAAATGGAAAAGTGATTTCCATGGGTGGGTTTTCAAAGAGCATTCACAGTTTGAAGAGGATCCTGTGCTGTTAAAAGGTTTAAAATGTAATTAGTGACAACAATCAACAGGAGGGATTTTGTTTTCATAGTTTGTGTGTAATTTCCATGGTCTTGAAGATGACCTTGAAAGGAACTTTAAGTGTATCTTGTCTTGTTGAAATTTTAAACTCTAAACTTTAACTTTAATTTTTGTTTTAACATTAAGACAGTTTTAATATTTTACTGAGAAAAAGAACAAAAACAATTCACATTTTTATTCTAAGATTTACTAAATATGTAGGAATAAGAAACGTGGTGATGTTTTGTTGATGGTAAAGAAAAGGTTTTGACAAGAGCTGAGATATATGAATTAAACCTCAGGCGACTGTCAAAGATGACTCCAAGGCTGCACGGTTACTAAAAGGATGGGATTACCTGACAGGATTTGAGATTCAAGGTGAAAGTATCAGATTTCTTTTGTTGGGCAGAAAATCCCACAAGCAGTATTCCTGTTGCAAAAGCAGATTTTTCTGCACCATAATATACTTCAGTGCAGCAATTTAGATTTCAGTCACTCAAATCAATCAGCCTTTCATAAAGCTCACCATCGCAAGGCACCTTGCAAAATGCATAAAACACATTTCAAAGTTAAGATTTATAGTTGTTGTATTGCTTGATGTGTTTTGTATTGCAAAGTTTTTGCTTGTTTCACAAAGCACCTTTAGCTGCAAAAAAAAATAATAGAAAGTAAAGGCTGTTTGATTGGTGGACATAAAACAATAACTAATAAAAAAAAAAATCACTCACCTCACACAAGTTGGTATTTGCTTAAATGTGTGTGCTTCTATAAGTATATTGTGGTAGGGGCTAGTTGATCCAGCTACTGACAGGAATGCCTGACTTTCTTCTTATAGAAAGAGTAACACCAAGAAAGAAATGTCAAACATCATGGTCCCTAGAGGGTATTAAGTGCCAGACTGGAATATACAAAATTGTGCTGTCCTTCAAATAATCAACACAGCTTGCGTGCTACATTGGAAAAATAACTCTTTAAAGCCAATGAAATCTTCAGGGGTGCAGGGACACTAGAAACTGACAAAGGTTGCTCGAACTGTGGGAAATGGAGAATAAAGTCTGGCTCCAGATCTCCAGCCACAGAGCTGTCTGTGGCTGCTCCCCCAATCACACAACAAACATCGGTAACCCCTGACCCATCAGTAGCAGCCCACAACTTAAAAGTGGGTGTATAGAGCATGTAAAAAAATACTTGGGGGAGGGGTTGACTGAAAACCATCTACCTTTTTGTTACATAGGTAGGTATAAGAAGAGCAATACATAATTAAGTGTACTTTGCTGACGTTACTAACTTTCCATCCTCTCCTTCTCTTATGTTCTCTCTCCCTCAAACTACTCAGTATAAAATAGACATGTTTTTATGCATTTCTCCAGGTTTGTGGTCAGTTCTCCAATTTTATGTTTCTATCAAGCACAGTGTCTTAACTGTCCAAACCATCTCATAAACATATCAGAACTAAGTATAAGGTAACATAGATCAACTAGTTTTGAACGGTAGAATAATATTAGAACCTGAAAAAAATACCAACACACCAACCAACCCAATACCAAATACCAATACCAACCAACACATTCAATTGTAGCTAGGATATCTTCACACTTTTTTATATTTACTTTGAGCACACTGCCTTTCAAAATATCAATGGTAATTTGATTTCAGCTGACCCCTTGGCCACAGTAATTCTTGGAGGTTCTAACATAAATATTCTTCTTTTCCTATTGTTTTATCTTTAGTATGGAGGCTTGACACAACACCTACTTCTGTGTCTTAGGCTATATATATATATTGTGAGAGATGGCCGGCAGCTTATCCCGGTCTATACATCCAGGCCGCTAGATGGAGTTCTCCCTGCAGCATGGAGGTGCCCCGGATTCCTGCAGGGCATCATGGGAGATGGAGTCCGACTCCACAGCCCTGTTGGGTGCTGTGGGTGCCATCGGAGGATGCTGCGGGGAGACAGAGGGATTTCTGTTTTCCCTTTTGCCTGGAAGTACTCACAAGTCATGGGAACGGAAGAGCTGAAGTACTTTCAGGCTGAAGAAAAATAAGAGTTTTTCATCTGACCCGGAAGTGCTATGGAATCACATAGACATGACAGAAGCACTTCTGGGTCGAGGACTATTCAAGGGACTGTGGGAAACCCAGCAAGTGGAGCCAGAGTTGGGAGGAAGTACGACAGAGCTGCTGGGTGGAGAGGAGGATTTATTGTATTATTGATTATTGTGGATTATTATTGTGTATTGTGGAGGTGGAGGTGTTTTGTGCACAGTACTGAAGAAATTAAATTCATTTCTGATACTTTTACCTGGTATCTGGATGTGTTGTCTGCGGGTTTCGAGGATCGACAGTGCCCCCTACTGTCACTATATATATATATATATATATATATATTATAAAAAAAACTTAGGTCGAGATGTAATCTTCTTGGAAGATACTTTGAAGTCCCGCAAGACTATCTGTATAGAAGACACTTTGAAGTCCCACAAGACTACTTGCACGTCACACCCTACTTACAAACAATTTCTCTGAGACACTTTAATGTCATGCAAGACAAGGAAGTGAGACAAAAGGACAGCTGCTGTACAGGCTTTTAAATGATCGATGTGCAGCACGACATGCAGATCACGCAGCATAGCACAAGGGCATAACTCATTCACTACAGCTTTATTACTAGCAAATATCAAGAAATAAAAAATGAATGAAATGATAAAAACAATCTCTTTAAATTGTATATCCGGTTAACCAAACCCGGGGGTTGGCGAGCGAAGTGAGAAAAGACCATCAGAATGTTATTATTTTCCCTTACTGCTCTTGTTTCTAATTGTAGTCAAATAGTATTTATATTTTTCATGTTGATCTTTAATTAATTACTTAAGCATTTTCTTAAGACTTTTATGATAAGTAGAACAATATAATAATGGTTTTCTGTGTTTTTTCTACTTGTTCTCAGATATACTACAAGACATTATTAAATCATCTTACATTTAGGTATACCACTTTATATGCCCAACTTGATTCAACTTTTCATGCTCTGTGAAGAGAGGCCATGTGCATCAACAATGTATTTCCATTAACATTCATCCTAGTTTAGTGCTTCAGGCCCTAAACTAGCATTCTTTGTATTTTGGAAGGTTTGTACTCTTTTTGTTTCCCTTTACTTCCCTGTTATATTTATAGGCTGTAGCTCAAAACACATTGCTTTTTGACTTTTTAGATAACTGCTAGTATAATATGGATTTCATAGGTAGGGTCAGACATGACAGGCACAGTATTTTATACAGATTAACTCTAATTTTGTGAAAACTAATCAAAGAGAAACTGTAACATTATGGGAGTGTTTGTAATTTGAAGTACAGTTATCAGGTAAAATTAACCCCTTAATTTAGGCATTAAATTAGAGAAAGAAACTTTATGTAAGGATTAACAATCAGATGTGCATAAGATAAAAATGGACAGTACGCTCATCTTGTGCTTTGCTGAGTGCTGTACTGCAGTGTGCAAAGGTAGAGCACATCAGCAACTGAGTTACAGAAATATTAATCCCAACCAAATCACTAAAATGGAAAAAAAATATTTTTACAACTTATCTAAATAAGAAACTATTAATTTCTTTACCTGTAATTGGATCTGGGAAAACAGAGGCACAGTTCTTAGTGTTGCTACCTCTCATACTCAGGAACCTATGTTTTATTCCAGATCTAGCTACTGTATTTGTCTAGTTAGCATATTGTCTATGAATGCAAATGCTTTTTTTAAAGACTCACCTGATTTCTACCAAATTCCAAAATGTACACATAAGGTTAGTTGGTAAATTCTCGATGTGTGCATTAGAGTGTTATCCAGTACCATGGACAGGCTTCTTACTGCAGTATGGTCCTTGCATTATGGTCAGTTCTTCTGGGTAAGAGCAGATTTCAGCTACTAATGAAAGTACAATGGAAAATGGGTTGATAAACATGGTCATTGACAGTTCATTTTAGTCCTTATTAATACTGTAGTAATACACTTCATCTCCAGAATTTTTTTTTTAAAACAACTGCAGAAATCTGTCTGTTATACCTACGACTGCAGACTAAAGAAAAAAAAACTGTGCTTTTCCTCTTGTCTTTTTGCAGGTTAAGTAATATGTGAACTGCACTTAGATATTAATAAATGAAAGTAACAACTTTTCCTTTTCATAATGCTTAACTGATGAGTCAACAGTCCTGGAATGAACAGCAGGGCACACTCACACAAACCCACACTTACAGTATATCAGTCAGCCTAACATCTGGATTACCCAGAGAAAAAAGTGATGAAGAGTCAAGGAGGATGTGTAAACTACACTACCCATATCTACGTACGTTGTGATGGCATAAATATGTGGTATTGAGTAGTTATACCGAGGATAAACCAGGGTGAGTGTGAGAGATGGTACAAGTTCTTTATTAAAAACAACGTGGTATAAATATTCAATTATCAGAAGCTGAGGTGAAGGAAAATCAAAATGAAAAGGCTATCCAAAATTCATAGTTCATGTGCATAAATAAATAAAAGAAAAAATTTAAAAAAGGAATACAAACTCAGCAACTACTCCCTTTTCCAGGCTCTTCAAAGGGACCACAATACAATACAGTTTATTTTTGTATAGCCCAAAATGACACAAGAAGTGCCGCAATGTGCTTTAACAGGCCCTGCCTCTTGACAGCCCCCCAGCCGTGACTCTCTAAGAAGACAAGGAAAAACTCCCAAAAAAAACCCTTGTAGGGAAAAATGGAAGAAACCTTGGGAAAGGCAGTTCAAAAAGAGACCCCTTTCCAGGTTGGTTGGGCGTGCAGTGGGTGTCAAAAAGAAGGGGGTCAATACAATACAATACAAAGATCAGAACAAATCCTCAATACAGTATAAAAATAACATTTTTACAAGTATGGACCAGAATTTAATAGTAGATGATATCACATAATATGATTTGGATTTGTTTAAAGTCCTGGAGACCTTAGCCATCAAGCTGCCTCCCTCATTTGGCCATTCCACAGCTGAAACATTGCTTGGCCAGCCATTCCGATGAAAGGACCCCCTAACCCACGATTCCTGCGATCCTCCATCAGGGATGACTTTACCTTAGGCAGGCAAAACAACTTGGCAGCTGGGCCATGGCACCGACTGCCACATTTGAGTACTGAGAAGAGAAAAGGAATAGATGAGGGTTAGTAATAAATTATAACATCATATTACTTATGTTTTAATGCTAATGACTAACAACAGAGATGCAGTCTGTACAGTTAATCAGCAGCTCTAGTCAGGATATGCTAAACTGAAGTAGTGAGTCTTCAGCCGAGATTTAAAAGCTGAGACCGAAGGGGCATCTCTTATAGTAGCAGGCAGACCATTCCACAGTTTAGGGGCCCTGTAACTAAAAGGTTGACCTCCCACTGTTATTTTATTAATCCTTGGCATCTTGAGATCTTAATGTGCGCTCTGGTTTGTAAGTCATGATAAGTTCAGACAAGTAAGCCGGACCTTGGCCATTTAATGCTTTATATGTTAAAAGGAGGATTTTGAAATCTGCCCTAAACTTAACCGGGAGCCAGTGTAAGGATTTAAGAACTGGAGTTATGTGTTTGTATTTTCTTGTTCTTGTAATAATTCTTGCAGCAGCATTTTGGATTAACTGGAGGCTGTATAAAGAACAGTTTGAACATCCAGTGAACACCACATTGCAGTAGTCAATCCTACTAGAAATAAATGCATGAATTAATTTCTTACAATCCTGTTTATTTAGAAAGCACCTTAATTTCCCAACATTTTTAAGATGAAAGAAACATGATTTGGACAACAGTAATAGGCGCCTTAAATGACATGCTAGAGTCAAAGATAACTCCTAGACTGCCGGCTGATTCAGTAAAATTAATTGGGATTCCAACTGAGTTAAACGATGACAAAATATTGTTGTGATCAGCGTCATTCAACAATTAACATATCTGTTTTATCTGTATTTAAAGACAAGTAGTTCTCATCCATCCATTCCTTTATTTCACTAATGCAACTAATTAAAGACAACATCGAAGACTCTTCATTTGATTTAAATGAAAGGTATAACTGGGTGTCATCTGCATACGAGTGAAAATTAACATTATGTTTCCTAATGATAGATCCCAGTGGAAGCATGTAAAGTGAAAACAGTAAAGTCCCAGTACTGAGCCCTACAGCTCATACCATATCTCACTTCTGTGTATAATGATGGAGTCCTGTCAGCACATTTCTGTACATATTGGAATTGATTTGATAAATAAGAACTACAGTAAACTAAGTGAGCACAGTGCCTGTAAGCCCAACATCATTTTCTAGCTTGTGCAGTAAAATAGAATGGTCAATGGTGTCAAATGCTGCACTTAAGTCTAACAACATAATTACAGTGGAGTTTCCTTCATCAGAGGATATCAGAATGTCATTTACAACCTGCGTTAGTGTCGTTTCTGTACTATGACCAGTGCGGAAACCAGACTGGAATTTCACAAATAAATTGTAATGCGTAAAGTGTGACTGAAGCTGATTGGCGACTACTTTTCTAGTATTTTAGAGAGAAAGGGTAAATTTGAAATAGGCCTATAATTATTTAGTATGTGTGGGTCTAGGTCTGACTTTTTAAGTAATGGTTTAATGACTTTTAGTCATCAGGTACTGTGCCATGCAGTAATGAACTATTGATAATGTTTAGAATAGGTGCTTCAAGAACATCCATTGCACTTTTAACTAGTTTTGTTGGCACTGGATCTAGGGAACAAGTAGTGGGTTTCATTTTAGAAATTAAAGTTAAGACTTCCTGCTCAGTTACAGGATTAAAATGACTGAAGTGCTGAATGCAATGTTAGGCAGGGTCTTCTAAGCTAGTATGTGGTCTGTACTGTGACGCTGAGATCTTTAATTTAAGTCTGTACTGCTAATATCTGTTGGTATTTTGCACTGTAGATCTGAATTCCCATTTGTTAATTTAGCAATTGTTCTAAACAGTACCCGAGGATTTTTATTATTGCCATCTATTATTGTAGAATAGTATTCTGAGGGAGCTTTAAAGAGAACTTTTTTACATTTTTTAACACTCTCTGTCCATGCAATTTGAAAGACATGTAGCTATGTTCTTCTCCATCTGCACTCCAGTTTTCGACACTCTAATTTAAGAGCTCGAGTTTTTTCATTAAACCAGGGAGATCATGGGACCACCAAGGACTCTCCAAGTCTGACTTTCCAAGTCAAAAAACAAAATGCAACATAAATTCCAAAAGTGATTTTTGTCCTATTTCCTCCTCCTTTGTCCGTGCTCGAAGGGACCACCAAGGACTTTGGCAGTCAAAAACAATAACACATCAAAAGGCCCAGTCCTTTTCCCCTTCTCCTTCCCCTTCCTTCACACTGATCCAGGAAACAAAGGACTACTTCAAAAGAAAACTCACCTAAAACATCCAGCTCAGCACATTTGGTCCACTTCTCTGTGCTGTAGGGGATAAGTAAGAGTAAGTGCACCCACTCCTCTCCTTGTAAAGGTTATAAAGGAATACTGCAGTGTACTCTTCACTAACAACAAACTCAACTGCAAAATGAAAATGACTTCTGATGTCCATCATCTCCACCACCACCACCACCTAAGACTGCTTCCAATAGTAACCAAGCACACCCCTACACAGTCTTTTCTACACACTATAACCCATAAGGAAACCTATAAATCCATGTCCACACATTCACACACAAACAAAAACCACAGGCACTCCAAGTTCCAATTACCCTCTGGTAAATAATCCAATAGTTCAGCTACTTTTATCTCACTGAAATGGCTTCCCTGCTTTTATTCCTTTCCCTCACAGCTTGATACCTTGTGCCAGGATGTTTACTCACATTCCAACCAGGGTTATGTGGCCTAGCGCCCCACCACTCAAACCTGCTGCACAGCCATGGCCCTGCATCCACACAACTGCCTCATTGTTTCACTCTAACAGAGTTCTCATGGTACCAACTTCCAACAGTCAAGGTAAGCACTGCACTGTATAACTATTTAAACTCAAAGTAAAATCTATAAATAGTTACACATACTTTTGCACACCCAGGTAAACACATTGTCGCCATACCTCAACTCACCATGAGGTATAGTAACAAAAGGTGTTGGGGTAACATGATTAAAGTGTGTCAGGCAACACCAGTAAGCCTGGTCACTAATCTTGTTGTGCCTTTTAAACTAAATGAACTGCAGAATGGAAAAATGGAAACTGAGGTGATGTGGCAGCAGGTTCATGCAGCTTCTTCTCTGATCTTCCTGGCTTTAGGGGGAAGAGATAAATGGTTAAGCTGCAGTGCTACATTAATATCCTTCTTCTGTGTCCCCTATAAATATGCCGCTGCAATGATTATGCTATACTCACACATGCAAAAGTATGTTAGTCAACAATATGAATTTTTTGGAGAATGTATACTTAACATTGGTTAAATCTGTGATAGAAAACTTAAAAAACTTTGAATTGCAGACAATTAGAAGTCTACAAATGGAAAAAGAACATAAGGAGAAGAATGCTTTATAAAAACATCAGCTCCCTGCTAACGGCAACTGCTCTCTAGTGCATTGGCTGAAACAGAAGCAGATTTTAAAATACCACCTTATAATTCTGTTTTAGTGTCACTCTTTTTGCTACTGTGAATACAATCAGTGTTAAAAAAAAGGCAAGCTAGACATAAACCCTTCGCTAGCTTTTATAGAGCTGTATTTGTTCATCACCAAGTGGAGGAAAGTTTCAAGTATGTAGTTTTTGGTTTCTTAAAATAGCATAAATTCAGGAAAGCTAGGGTTCACTTCTTAATACATTGTGGAAGTTAGGGGGTCAGACAGCCCCCTAACCCGGAAACACAGACAGGCACAGTGACACACAAGTCCCAAAAGCACACTTTTTATTTTGTTCTCTTTAGCACACAGTGTACAACTCACCAACACCAATTACTCAGTCCCTTTTCTTTTCTCTTTCTTTCTTTGCTCCTCCACACAAGCTCTCCTTAATGGAGTAGGGTGGACTCCTTATATTGTACCCAGAAGTATACCACCCACCCTACCTAACACAGACAGGCAGATGTAAATGCTGTCTAACACACACCTTTTAAACCAAATGGGGCAGCACTTTCTCTTTGCTCCCCACTACAGATCACAGTACAGTAAAGCACAAGAAACCAAACACAGTCCTTTCTTCTCTCTTTTTCACTCTTCTTCTGCCACCTCCACTCCTCACCCAGCAAGCTTCATCCACCTCCTCCCAACTCTGGCTCATCGAACGGAGTGAGGCTGCCTCTTTTATAGTGCACCCGGAAGTTCTCCAAGTGCTCTCCGATCCTCTTCTGGCAGCACTTCTGTGTATGGCGGAAGTGCTGTATGGGCACTCGCAAGTACTCCAGTTGTCCCCATATCTTCTTCTTCTTCTGGCAGCACTCCCCAGTGTAGCAGAAGTACTGCCATCCTGGGCTCCACAAATGTTCAGGCACCCCCTGGCGGTGGCCATAGGGCTCAGCAGTGTTGAGTTTCCAAGCTCTGATCCTGTGTCTTTGATGCAAACGAGGGCAGCTGACCTCTCGTGTCCCGGGGGAGATATTGTTTCTCTCCTGGTTCTTCCATTCAACAGGCGTCTCAGCTGCGTAAGAGCCTCAGCCATCTGGCACAACATATACCCTCTAACAGTGAATGAACCCAAGGCTCTGGAGTGATGAGGCAGCAGCACTTATTTCTGCACTACAAAACAGTTAGGTCTAAATATTTACAAGCAGGGGAAACCAATGGTGAAAGTGTGAACTGTAACGTTGTGCTTCATAAATTATAATGCATATTCTGATACTGCTTATTTACTAATAACAGTCATACACAGTACAAATAGTTTTTGTTTTCGTTAAAGATATCCATTACTAATTTATGTTTTGTTCAGTTTAAGAAGTAACATTTTACTATTTCATATATGAGAAGAAAAATCCCTTGCTAACATCTGTTATCTATTGGGACCACCACAGGGTGCACAGCTCCTCGAACACCAACAAAACAGACACATGCACAAGTCCCAGCACAACACAGGCTTCATTTCAAAGGGGAGAACACTCTTCACCTGTTTCCTACCACCAATGCAGTACAGCACAATACTAAACACAATCTTGAACACAGCAGTTTGTCTTCTCACTGTCTGTCTGTCTGTCTCTCTCTCTCTCTCTCTGTTTCTTCTGCCTCTGCTCCTCCCTCAAGCTTTGTCTTCTTCCTCCTGACTCCTCTGGTTCCTCAACTGGAGTGAGGTGGCTCCTTTTATAGAGCACTGTCCCATGATCTCCATCTGGGTGTACTTCCAGGTGCGGTGGCAGGGGCCACGGGCCCCAGCAGTGTTGAGCTTCCATGCTCCAAACCCAGGGCATCATAACAAGCCAAGGGGACTGCTGTCTGTCATCCTGGGGGAGATATTGCCCCGAACAAGCTCTCACCTCTGGTCCTGGCTAAGTAAGAACTCCAGCCTTCCATCACACTATATATTAATAAAAAAGAATACTTGCAAATGCAGAGCATTCTGATAACTCAGCAAGTCCTGACTACATGGGTATTGAGATCTGTGTTTCCTAATTTACATAGAAGCTGTGGTGCATTCATGAGGTTACTCAAAATGCATGAAAGACTTGTTTCAGGATTATCTTTATCTGAGATACTAAAGCTTAAACATTCCATTGAGAGTATTTAAGCAGTGTATATGTAATTCTAATCTCCACAGAGATTTCAGGGTACTGACTATAAAATGAATGTAGGAAATTTAGAGACTAATGTAAGTATACTGGCATTTTCATTGCTTGTCACTGATACTGTTTTTGTGCAAACACCAGCGTACTGGTTTGATCAGGTAATATAAATGTCCTTACTGAAATGCTAGCACTACATTCAGTGTCAATTTTAACGTGTTTTTGATATTTAAAATTAAAACAAGTATGTACAGAGCTAGTCAGTTTATTTTATCTTTTAGACTGCTTCATCAATTTCAAATAAAAGTTATAAAGTGTAATGCAGAAGACTACCAAAACAACATTTTTATAAATGTATTTGGTTCATACTTTAATAGCAAAGCAAAATTATATGCAAATATAATTCTGAGAAACAAATGGTGGTCATTTTTTTCAATGCATGGGAATTTCTGTGTTCAGCAAGTATTTTTATCAAATCAAGCCTGTTAGATTATTTTCAAGGATGGAGTATGCCTTTACCTTTCTCAATGAATGGTGATTCACTTAATTCCTACTTTAAATACAATAATGGTCGACAAGCTTATTGAAATGCAAATACCATTATTAAAAGATACAGTAACTTCTAGTGGCTAAGATACTGAATTGTAACTCACCACTTATTTACAGTATGATGTGAGCCAGAGCTCCAACTACACATTCCTAAATATCCATTCATCCATTATCCAACACGCTATATCCTAACTACAGGGTCACAGGGGTCTGCTGGAGCCAATCCCAGCTAACACAGGGCGTAGGTCAGAAAACAAACCCCGGGCAGGGCGCCAGCCCACCGCAGTTCCTAAATACTCTATACATATACAATATGCTGCCGTGAAGCCTTTTTCATATTAATCAATCAATTCTTAATTTATACGGCGCTAATAGAGGCTTTACTTTAATTTACCTTAGTCAGAGCACAAGAAGGTTGTGGAGAACTTCTCCTTGTGGTGCAGAGGCAACAACCTGTAGCTCAACATCAACAAGACAAAAGAGCTGGTGATGGACTTCCGATGTGCCAAGAAACCACTGAGACTAGTCCCCATTCAGGGGGAAGATGTGAGGGTTCACATAAACAACAAACTGGACTGATCTAACAACACAGTGGCACTGTACAAGAAGGGCCAAAGCAGACTGTGGTTGCTAGGGAGACTCAGGTCTTGTGATGTGTGCATCAAGCTGCTGGAAATGTTCTACCAGCCCATAGTAGCCAGTGTGTTGTTCTGTGCTGCAGTCTCCTGGAAACTGTTGTGGAACAAATTGGATGCCATCTTGAAAACTCCCCTCTATCCACTCCAGGAGGTGCTCTCTTGGAGGACTTTTTGCTGCATGCTACATCCAACAAGGTGTGCTGAGAAGAGCCTCTGGGGGTCATTATTGCACATTGCTCTCAGACAATTAAATGCTTCCATCCGATGTACTTGTTTAAGTTTAACTTACGTCTAAGGTTATTGTTATCCATTTATTTACTTATCAATCAATGATTGATTAGCTATATTATCTATCCTGTGAGTATGTATCTTTGTTATTAATGTTTTTGCTGCTGCACACTTCTGAATTTGCGCAAGGGATTAATACAGTGTATCTAATCTGATAACATAATCTTTATAAATTAAACATATCTATAGGGAACAATGTAACATAATAGAATAATATGATTAATAATGAGTAAAGCTTCAAACCTTGTTGAGTAAAAAGTTATGGTGTGCAATGGGGTAGTAACAGTATTATCTTGATAAAAGGAACTTCTGAAACATGTAATGAGTGACAGAGAGTACAGGTGGGTGATCTGTCTGGATGTGGAATAGAAGAGCACATTCTGGCATCAAAACACACACCAAAAGAAAATGTTTTAATTTCAATTAAATTCCTAACCCTCTTATTCCATGCCAATGCCAGCTAACATAGTGCACAAGGCAGGAGTAAACCCTGGACAGGGAGCCAGTCCATTACAGGGTGACCACACAATCACACACACACACACCGAGCACACTAGAGCTAATTTTTCTTTGCCAATTCACCTAATCTGCATTACTTTGGATGGTGGGAGGAAACTAGAGCACCCAAAGGAAACTCATGCAAATACAGGGAGCACATGCAAACTCCACACAAGGAGGACCAAATACTCAAACCCTGGTATCCTTACTGCAAGGCAGCAACTCTATCAGTTTGGCATCCCAAAAAGAAAACATAAATATAGAAATAAAGTGGTTAATTTTATTATTGTATAAAATGGAAACATAATCACAGGGAGAACACAAACTATTACACGAATTTGAAGGAAAACGCGTGTTGCCCTGCTGGGCCTTTGTAGACAGATTTTACTCTTTTTATTTTCTGGTCCTGGCTTTCCCAGTTTCCTGCCTTTAAAATTATCCCAAGCACCCTCCATTACAGCTCCACTTTGACACCATCAATACAAGTATGTCTTTGTTTAAGTATGCAGACATTTTTCCCTGCTTTCACTTTTCATACACACTACCCTCTCACTACCCTGGTGTTTTCAGCCCACAAAAATTAATACTTCTGAATGCCTTCTCCAAAGTCAGATACTTTTGAAAACACTGGCATGGTGTTTCAGTGTAGGTGGTGTAACAAAGGCGCTATATAGGCACCTGACCCGACACAGATAGACAAGGAGGCACATATAAAAACACAAAGACTTTTATTGTTTCTTCAGCTGTGGGACACGTCTTCCCCATGCCACACAGCCCAAACACAGTCCCAAAGCACAATAAACACAACCAACAATCCTTCTTCTCTTCCACCACTCCTCCTCAAGCTTAGTTCTCCTCCTCCCGACTCTGGCTCCTCGAGTGGTGGTGGCTGGCCCTTTTTATAACCCACCCAGAAGTGTTCTAGGTGCTTGACCACCTGGTCCTAATTGCACCTCCGGGTGGGGCTGAAGATTCGTCCAGACAGGCTACTGAGTCCATGCAGCTCCCCCTAGCGGCCATCCGAGCTCCCAACCAGGCTGTGGAGGACTCCATCTCCCATGGAGCCCTACGGGTGGTTGGGGAATCACCGTCAGCCATGGAGGCTGCCACCAAGCGTCCCCATGGTGGCTCCCCCGGAACATAAGCAGCAGGGGCGTCCCTGCTGGGCATGGGACCCGGCTGTCCTTCACAGTGGGCAAAAACAAAGATTTCTGAAAATGCTGACTTTGTAATGCTCTGGTTGGTTCATGGTTTTTACGTGACTGTATTGATATAACTTCTCATTCAAAGACTGAACACCCTTCATGAAAAAAAAAAATATTCCAAAATAGTGGGCATAGAAGAGTTGGTTTCCATGGCACTTGTTGTGTTGCTTACCTGTATGCATCTATACAGTACTGCGTTTTGTGTGATTTTTAGAAATCATTGTCAAGTGACTAGTCGAACTGCACAATAGAGTTCCCAGGCGATTCTGTGTTCAAACAAGCACATTTGACATGCAATTATCTGTCTACTCCACAAGGCTTATTTTCACCTGGAAAAAAAGTGGCAGCACTGTGAGGATTATGCTTTTTGATTTCTCCAGCAGCTTCAAAACCATCCGACCATCCCTGTTAAAGGATAAACTTAGAAAAATGCAGGTGGATGAGCCTATGGTGTCTTGAATAATGAACTACCTGTCAGGCAGATCACAATTTGGGAGGCTCAAGGTCAGATTTCACAAGTGCACACAGGCAATGTTAATTTTCTGTGTTTTTCCAAAAACTCATCATGGAATGAATGATATTGCTTATAAAAAAGAAATGATATTTTTTTGACACACCTCATAAATGTGTAGGGATGCAAGTCTAATTTCTTTGTGATAAACTGATACTATAAACCTTTCTCTTCATCTCTCAGCACACATCAAGAGTCAATCTTCTCCATATGGTAAACAATTACTTACTTTTTTATTTCGGTAATTGCTGCTAGATTTTTCAACTGTCATCTTGTGTTAGCAAGTACATCCACCCAGAAAATTATTTGTTTGAAGAAATTTAGAGTTAATTACATTTTTTGATGTTATGAAGGCATTGTGTAAAATGGGAGGAAATGTGTTATTATGTTCATCGTAAAGGCCTGGATTTGAACATTGCATTTTTCTTTGAACGCAAACTGAATTTAAGCCAAAAAATGGCAGGTTTTCTTTCAATGCAGTAAGCATACTTAATAAAACCTAATTGTTTCCACACACATTGCATTTTTGGAGAATCTGTATAAAGTCTTATATTAAAACACTGCACTCACTGATAACACTTTATTCAAAATTATCATACTGTTTCAACAGTTTTCAATTGTGTATTTGTACTTAAAGATAGGATCCCTGCAGTGCAATTTGCCTGTAAGGCAAGTGCTTCAGTGCTGAATACTTAACTGCTTTTTTTATACATCCATTATTCAACTCGCTATATCCTAACTACAGGGTCACGGGGCTCTGCTGGAACCAATCCCAGCCAACACAGGGCGCAAGGCAGGAAACAAACCCCGGACAGGGCGCCAGCCCACCGCAGGGCACACACACACACACCAAGCACACACTCTAGGGACAATTTAGGATCACCAATTCACCTAACCTGCATGTCTTTGGACTGTGGGAGGTAAGCAGAGCACCTGGAAGAAACCTATGCAGACACGGGGAGAACATGCAAACTCCACTCAGGTTCGCTTCCCAGGTCTCCTAACTGTGAGGCAGCAGCGCTACACACTGCGCCACTGTGCCGCCCTGCTTTTTTTTATAACTCACATAATTATTCAAATGGCTGGTTACTCTGAAATTTGCTATATAAAATAAAGATTAATCACAAATTTGGATTTGGCCCCAACATGAATTAAATTACTTTGCATTACTGGTGGCCTAGAATTCTCATTCCATATTAATAATATAAACATGGATTATTTCAAATTAGAATATAGAAAGAGACAAGGGTGTCCATTATCACCAATGCTTTTGGAAACGTCTATTGAACCACTAACGATTCATCTCTGAAAGTAGTCAGAAATAAAATGGATCATAAGGAAAGGGCTTGAACAGGAAACATCTATTTATATTGGTGATATGCTGCTTTATATATCAAACCCACATTTATTTATGCCTTTAGTACTAACTTGCTATGAGATTTTTATAAGATCACCTGATTCTAAATTAATAGGATTAAAAGTGCGCTTTTTGAAGTTAATCCTTGAGCACACCAATGCAAGCTAAATCACCTCTCATTGATTGTATCAAAACAAACCCTGGGGCCTCATGTATAATTCCTTGCATAGAAATCATACTAAATCATGGCATATGGACAAAATTAGAAAAACAGTATGCATACGCACAAAAAAATTCAGATGCATAAAACTGTGCATAAGCAAAGTTGTACGCATTTTACCTTGATAAATCTCAATAAACGTGAACTTTAATACCAAAGCACGCACCTACAACCCACCCCAAGCCCTCCCAGAATTTAATTTATTTGAATCTGCAAATCAATATGAATAGCTCCTTCCATTCAGTGTTTTGTTAAAAGGCAATGGCAAAGCACATGGAAAAAAAGAGTTTCACCAACTGCAAAATGGAGGTCCTGCTCAGTAAAGTGTAGGCAAGAAAAAATGCACTATTTGGTGGCTTAAGCAGTCGTATAACCAACATAAGGAAATTGATGGAGTGGTATAGCATGGTGGAAGCACTCAAAAGTTGCACAGTGCCCAAAATATAAAAGAAATGGTCACATATCACAGTCGACACAAAAAGACGAGTCACTGCCCACCGTCTGACTGTCATATGGAAGCGTATTAGATCCACAGAGAAGGAAAAAAAAAATAGAGACACAGTGAAAAAAAAAAGGTCTATAGTATATCGAGATTAAAGTCAAAATGGCAATTTTAATCTCAAAATTTCCAAAACATGTATTGAACATGTGGATGCACGGTGGTAGAGCTGCTGCTTTGCAGTAAGGGGGTAACATCCTGGGTGTTCCCTGCCTGGAGTTTGTATGTTTTCCTGGTGGGTTTCCTCCACGTGCTTCAGTTTCCTTCCACAGGCATGCAGGTTAGGGGATTTGATGATGCTAAATTGACGCTACTAGTTTATGTGTGTACTCGTATTCACTTTGCGATGAACTAGCTCCCCGCCCTGGCATTGTTCCTACCTCATGCATGATGAAGTTAACAATTTGTCTGTAAACTGTAATATACATATTTGAATGCATTTCATCATAAAAATATCATGTATAAATCCAAGTACTTTAACAACACATAGATCCAAGAGGATAGTTCTTAGAAATCTAAAATCGACTTAGAAGACAGTCATCATCATGAGATAATCAGTATGATCTGCAGATATTCGCTCTCTTTTAATTTTCCATTTGCAAAGTCTTCTAACACCACTAAAGCAGCCATGGTTTGGTATCCTTCATAATGTGATGTCAAATATGATGTCCAACACTATGATAAATAATATGGTCCTTCCAGTTCCCATATAAATCCAACTGCCCCTTCTCTAATTAATTCAATGATTCAGAAGTTTTCCTCTTTCATATTACTGATATTGATAACATGTAAAAAAGTGAACCTTTTCGGTTCAAAAGGGAGGAAGTGTAGGAGTTGAATTTGAACCCTGGTTTGATGTGTACCTAGCATGTGATGCAGGTGCACTGTTAAAAGGAACCCAGTTTCATTATTTGCTGGGTCTGTACTGAGTTTTATATTCTTCTGAGATTATGCTTAAAGCTTGAAGGTGTTATTTTTTTATTCGCTATGATAAAGGTTTGAGTTATTAAGAAAAGGCATTTTAAGTGACTGTATAGCAAAAAAGAAAATGTAAGGCTGAAGAGAAAAAGTAATATTTTAAAGTACGATCACTGCACTATTGTTATGCTCTGGCTAACATTCCTGTTGACAGACTTGACCAAACTAAGAAGGAAACATATGGTCACGTAAATAGTTCAGAATGAAATGTATGTGCATGACATGCATGTACTGCACTTTTAAAAACACCTAAAAACTCGCTAAGTTAATATGACTGTCAATCAGCCTAGGACTAGGTTAATTGTGACCATTTAAGGTATCAATGTTCTGCCTTGTTCCATTAGCAACTGGATTTAACCAGTCATGTTAAAGGTTTTCTGATTATTTAATGAATTCCTTGGAATTGTGATTTAATCGTTGAATTGCATAAATACAGTACCGACTCCTTCTTTGTAAGACTTGCTAATAAGGTACTTGCACTCCTGTGTAAGGATTACCTCATGCATGACTAAAAATAATAAAAAAGATTGATTCACGTCTTTTCTTGTCTTTGTTTTATTGTCTCCATTACATGGGGAGAACAGGCACCGTATAAGGGTGTCTGTAAATTTCTTATACACAAGTACCTTAAATTGTAAACGATATGTAATTAATTTGCTGTATTTGGTAAAGCCCACGTGTTGTGATGTGAGATTTTGCATTTAACTTGATAAATATTTTGTATGTCTTTATTTGTAATTTAGGCAAAGCAATGTAATATAGTGTTACTTTGGTGAGAGGCATTCGTGTTTGCCGCACTTTTTACGACTGAGGCTCTTTGAATTTTACGACAGGATTTGGGGGATGTGTCTTAAACCAGTTTGGTGAGTGTTTCTCTGCTAAAGTCTTTCAACCCCTGCAAGAAAGCCAGGTTACATTAACATATGGTTTGGGGGGGTGGCAGCTGTTAAAATGTTCTATTTCCCCCATTGGTCTGAAGTATGGCTGTTTGGAATTGGCTTGGATCAGAAGCTTTTAAGTACCATGATGTCTTATTGGCTCTAGGGGTTGGACAGAACATCTATAAATTTACTTGTTTAACCTCACAATCTCTCTCTCACTAATCTCTGATGATGAAGAAGTAGCTCTCTCTTTCTAACCTGTGATGATGAAGAAGTATCTCTCTCTTACTAACCTCTGATGACGAAGAAGTATCTCTCTCTTACTAACCTCTGATGATGAAGAAGTATCTCTCTCTTACTAACATCTGAAAGAAGCATCTCTTACTAACCTCTGATGATGAAGACAACACAATGATGAGCACAGCTCAGCAGCTATATTGACCAGGCTTGCAGCCTGTTCTGAAGAAAGCTGAGCACCAATGATGCCTTAACTAGGGACATTAAGTAACAAACAAGTCTGTGTGCTGCCTGAACTATCCATCCATCCATCCTCTTCCGCTTATCTGAGGTCGGGACAGCAGCTTCAGCAGAGATGCCCAGACTTCCCTCTCCCCTGCCACTTCTTCTAGCTCTTCTGGGGGAATCCCGAGGCATTCCCAGGCCAGCCGGGAGACATAGTCCCTCCAGCGTGTCCTGGGTCTTCCCCTGGGGCCTCCTCCCTATTGGACGTGCCCGGAACACCTCGCCAGGGAGGCATCCAGGAGACATCCTGACCAGATGCCCGAGCCACCTCATCTGACTCCCCTCGATGCGGAGGAGCAGTGGCTCTACTCTGAGCCCATCCCGGATGACTGAGCTTCTCACCTTATCTTTAAGTGAAAGCCCAGACACCTTGCAGAGGAAACTCATTTCAGCCACTTGTATTTGCGATCTTGTTCTTTCAGTCACTATCCATAGCTCATGACCATAGGTGAGGGTAGGAAGGTAGATCGACTGGAAAACTGAGAGCTTTGCCTTACGGCTCAGCTCCTTTTTCACCACGACAGACCGATGCAGAGCCCGCATCACTGCGAACGCAGCACTGATCCACCTGTCAATCTCACGATCCATTTTTCCCTCACTGATGAACAAGACCCCGAGATACTTGAACTCCTCCACTTGGGGCAGGATCTCGCTCCCAACCCTGAGTGGACACTCCACCCTTTTCCGGCTGAGGACCATGGTCTCGGATTTGGAGGTGCTGATTCCCATCCCAGCTGCGAACCGATTCAGAGAGAGCTGAAGATCACGGCCTGATGAAGCAAACAGGACAACATCATCTGCAAAAAGCAGTGACCCAATCCTGAGTCCACCAAACCGGACCCCCTCAACACGCTGGCTGCACCTAGAAATTCTGTCCATAAAAGTTATGAACAGAATCGGTGCAAAGGGAAGCCCTGGTGGAGTCCAACTCTCACTGGAAACGGGTTTGACTTACTGCCGGCAATGCGGGCCAAGCTCTGACACTGGTTGTACAGGGACCGAACAGCCCTTATCAGGGGGTCCCGTACCCCATACTCCCAGAGCATTCCCCCCAGGATTCCCTGAAGGACACGGTCGAATGCCTTTTTCAAGTCCACAAAACACATGTAGACTGGTTGGGCAAACTCCCATGCACCCTCCAGGACTCTGCTAAGGGTGTAGAGCTGGTCCACTGTTCCGCGACGAGATTCCTCCTGAATCCGAGGTTCAACTATCTGACGGACCCTCCTCTCCAGAACCCCCGAATAGACTTTTCCACGGAGGCTGAGGAGTGTGATCCATCTGTAGTTGGAACACACCCTCTGGTCTCCCTTCTTAAAGAGGGGGACCACCACCCTGGTCTGCCAATCCCTAGGCACTGTCCCCGATGTCCATGCGATGCTGCAGAGACATGTCAACCAAGACAGTCCTACAACATCCAGAGCCTTGAGGAACTCCGGGCATATCTAATCCACCCCCGGGGCCCTGCCACCAAGGAGTTTTTTAACCACCTCAGTGACCCCAGTCCCAGAGATGGGGGAGCCCACCTCCGAGTCCCCAGGCTCTGCTTCCTCATTGGAAGGCATGTTAGTGGGATTGAGGTGGTCTTCGAAGTACTCCCCCCACCGACCCACAATGTCCCAAGTCGAGTTCAGCCTGAACTACACATCACCATTTAAACAGGTTGTGTGGTTGCCAATATTCAAATGTACTTTGCATATTGTTATTATTTATGAATATTATCAATAATACATTATTTTATGTGTAACTTAACTCCTGCTTGTCTTTTTACTACACCTAATTGCCTGAGGTTATAGATATAGAAGGGAAGGTGGGGAAAAGTTATATACAATAATACCTTATAAACAGTGGTAAGTCTGTGGGATTAGGCATTCTGACAGAGGCTACATCTTAATAATACAAAGGGGAAAGTAAAGCAATATATTACTCTACAATGATAAAACACCACGTCATGGATATGAATCTAAAAATGAAATGGAAACCATACAGAAAGAATAGCACTGCTTTGACGTTGGGTGCTGCCTGTTTACAAAAACGAGCAGAAACTTGCATATGCATAGTCTGAGGCTGCCATGAAAATGTGCGTAGCGTTACACCAAGGTAAGTAACTTGTTAATGTTTTTAGGGAAACATAATAAGGGAATGTCTTGATTAAAATTTCAGAAAAGGAGTGGAATATAGTGATTCATAAAATACATCATAGTTCAATATACACCATGCACACCAATATTCAAGTGAAAATTGTTCCTCATTCGCATCTTTAAGCCATCTAACTGTACTCAGGGCAGGATCCAACCTCTAAACAATGTCATTAAGCATCTACCTATACATTACTAGTTCACAGGTGTTGGGAATGACCTACAATTACACCATTTTGTGTAAAATTTGTGTGTATTACCCCAATAGAAATGATTATAAATTTAAGGTTAACACCTTAATAGCAACATTTAGAGCAATACCAGTGTGCTTTGAAATATTGGTTGTGATATCCAATACCAAACAACTTACACAAAGACTTAACTCTCTTCAACTGGAAAAGTCCCAATCCACACTCTATAACTTCCAAAATGATGTTCTGTGTTATGTCTTGAATGTGATATGTCTTTAATTATCTGTGAAAGAACTCGTTCATATAATTCTCAAGTAAACATGCAATGTCTGTGGTGAACCTTTTTATTTTATTTCCTGTTTAATCCAACAAAGACCTAGTTTAGACATGACAGTGTGTCCATATACAACAGCTATCTTTGTCAATGATAAGGTTCATGAATTTTCATTGGAACATACTATTATACTTGCTTTGTTACTTTTCTCTGCTTGATTGGGCTGTGTTTTGATATATATTTTTTATCCTATATAAGGTGATTAAAAAAAATAATATAAAATGAAGGTTAATTCAATGAAATGCACAGCTGCCTAGATGTACGATTCAAGAATAAGAACATTTTGATAGTGTTTAGCCAGACAGAAATACTTCACATTGTAAAGGATAATTATATTTTGGCATGGTTCACTTAAATTCTACAGAACAGGGGTCTTTTGAGTGAACAGACTGTATAAATTAAAGAGTTTATATTTTCAGATTTTAGCTAGTTTCCCACGTAAATCTATTTATCCACCCATCCATTATCCAACATTCTATATCCTAACTATAGGGTCATGGGGGTCTGCTGGAGCCAATCCCAGCCAACAAAGGGCGCAAGGCAGGAAACAAACCCTGGGCAGGGTGCCAGCCCACAGCAGTGTAAATCTATTTATTTCTGCAAAAATATTATAACCTGCAACATATCTATCAGGTTGGAATGTAATAAAATGGATAAAATCAGTGCTACATATAAAAAAAAATCTCTGAAATTGCTTAATGTTCTAATAAAGATTGATCCTAATGATTTTACAGGGCATGACAATTCAACCACCTTTCAAAAAATCCTTAACATTTTTAACACAGTTCACATTGTATTCATGTCACATTTGTGTTAATTGAGCTGGGCTTTTAAAAAGAAATATAGGGCTACAGAATTAAAAATTAGGTTAGGACCTGTAAGATTTTTATTCTAACTTAATTTATTTTTATTGTGTACTTTAAAATCTTGTAGACTGTACTATAATGAGAACAAATTATTACTGTTTTTTCAGGCTGACTGCCTTTCAGTTTTTTGGCCTGTTTTTCCTTCTCCACTTTTACTTTATTGATTTAAATCCAGGCCCTTGTAGCTTTACTACTGCAAATGTGTTATAAAGAAGTTCATAAATGAAGATAATTCTTGCAGGTATCTTAAACTGACATTGGAATCTGCAGTATATCTACTGTTTCAGGGTGCTGTAAATGTGTATCTAAAGACAGTCTATACTTAATTATTACAATTTATGTTTGACAATTAATCATTGACACTCCCTAAGAGGTGAGGAATATGGTTAAGTGAAGGAAAGGTGATTAGGGTCCTTCATGTACTTACTCATACTTCAAACAACTTATGGCCAATAGCAAATGATAAATACATTTAAAACACTTGACAGATTGTCCAAACTCCTTTGTTTTTTTAGTTTAGTCCTGTGTTGTAAAAATGTCCATTTGTTTACACATGGTGCAGTTGAAAAGAGCCACCACTACACCCTGGTGAATATAAATCATATTTGGTGGGCTCAGAAATTTAGATGTACAGTGCCAGACTTGCTGTAGTTGATAACAGAAAAAGAGAAAACCATACCAACAAAAATAAAAACATCTTCATTTGTGTAACAGAAAGAGTTCATCTTGTTCAGTCTTCCCTCATCACTCATTCCTTGCGGTCCTAGAATCTGCCCAGTTGCTCATCTCTGTGCTTTTTCTAGGTCTGCTAAGATATTTGTGTATATGAAGTCCAAAACCTGTTACATTACTTTTAAATAGAGTCCTCTGCAGTGCGTTATAGATCTGAAGTGTAACTTCCATTGACGCACTCTCCACACATCAGGCTATATAACCAAACAGGCTTTTACCATTCTTATGTGATTCTGTACACTGGATCTAGACAGAGAGAAGAGTCCACAACAACATCTTATTCCTTCTCATAAGCTGTCTTTTCAAGTTTGAAACTGCTCAACTTTTCAAGTTTGACATTTTTACTTCCTGTTTGAGACACTTATTTATTTACATTAATTTCATCTGTTACAAATCTACCTAACTGTAAGGCTGTGTTCTGTCCGTGTACCTCTGCATTGATTCAGTGTGTTCTATATAGTATTAGGCATCATGCTTTAGTATCATCTGCAGATTTAACCAACTTGTTATTTATATCTTTATCAGGATCATTTACTGTAAGTATATTAAAAAGAGAAATTGCCTCTGCACTCATTTACTTTTACTAAGTTCATCATTCTATAACCCTTTGCTTCCACTATTTAAGCCAGTGTTGTAGCCATCCACCTACTGCACCATACATTTCCACTACTTTTAGTTTGACCCTTAGCCTCTCATATGGGACCATACATTTCTTAAAATAAAGAGAAAAAATATTATACACACCACTGTTTTAATTGCCTTTGCTGTCCTCTCAAAGAATTCCAGCATATTAGTAAAACACAATCTCTGCCGTCAAAACTGTTTACTAATGCACCTGTTCTTCTCATGTGCTGCTCACATATACTTATACATATAAGATGTATTACTCGATCAACCTTCTTTTATTGCTTATACCATTGCTTAAGCCAACAAATAGTATGTTTTTTCTTGCCTCCACTTTGCTGAAATTCTTCTTCTTTCCTTGTACTTTTGCCAATGTCTTTTAACAAAACCCTGAATGGACAGGGCTATTTATATTCCAACCATCCATTATCCAACCCGCTATATCCTAACTACACGTTCACGGGGGTCTGCTGGAGCCAGTCCCAGCCAACACAGGGTGCAAGGCAGGAAACCAACCCTGGGCAGGGCGCCAGCCCACCGCAGGGTGCATACACACACACACACACACACACGAGACAATTTAGAATCACCAATGCACCTAACCTGCATGTCTTTGGACTGTGTGAGGAAACTGGAGCACCCAGAGGAAACCCACGCAGACATGGGGAGAACATGCAAACTCCATGTAGAGCGGACCCAGGAAGTGAACCCGCTACCACTGCGCCTCCGTGGCTATTTATATTGATTTACATATTCAAAAATATGCAAAATTCTGGGAGGAGGCGGGGTGGGGCTATAGGCACATGCACATACATTAAATTTCACATTCATTGGGATTTATAATGGGGACGTGTTTGGAACTTGGCATACACAGAGCTTTATGCATCTGGATATTTTGTGTGCATGCACATTTCCAGTTTTTCCTGTTTTATTGTGAGTTCCACACACAGTGTTGTACATGAAGCCCTAGATCATTATGTTTCAGTCACTTCTAACCAAAATTCTACCATGACTATTACAAAATACTAAATCTAGACAAGAGTCTCCATTTGTTTCTGTGTTGACATACTGTGTTAAAAACATGAATTACTTTTGAAAATTCCTGTTCTTGTCCTCCACTATTTGTAAGCTCATCCTACTACAGTATTCCTTTGCTTTTTTAATTACAAAGATACATGTTAAAGCTGATGTTTACAATTACTTTACAACACAGCCTCTATGCATGATGCAATCTGGTTTAATCAAGATATCCTCAGAATGGTGAGACTCAGAGATATGCATGGAGATAGAGGCACTAGATAAGACTAAAATTGTAATTCTCAGTGATTCAAAGTATTGGTTTGTTGACCTCAGAAGAGGAATGCATACAAAAGAAAGGGACTTCACATCATTTGTTAAGTTCACCAATATCATGAGATCTAATCAGTATAAAAAGACATTTTAATGAAAATATGGTCATTTCTCCACAAAAACTTGTTTACTGACCACGATCCTGAACAAATAAAAGAAAAACTGACTAAAAAAACATTCTGCAATAGCTATTCTCAAAGAACATTTCTTTGATGTGGACACAAGGATACCAAGGATCCAGAAAAAATTGCATGAAGGAATGAGGAAAGATTTCTCCTTGTGTGTTCCTCAAACCTATTAAACTTTGTGCCAGTACCAGACACCAGGGACCCAATAGTTGTAATACTATTTACGAAAACTATTGTTGTAAGAGCCAGTCTTATAAAGTTAATGTTTGATTTTAAATTCATATAGTTTTCACTTGATTCCTATAGAACATTACTTTCTTATGGGTATCTAGGATATGGTATAGCATTTTACTCCCTGTAAGTTAACATTGAGATAGAACTTTCTTAGCTATATTTGTAGAGAAGAGTGTTAATTAAGTCGGTTAGGAAATAGTCTTACTACTAGCATAGACTATTAGATATGTTTGCAAATAGGAGATGGCATGCAGTTTTCTGACCGTGTCTAACATGCTCAATGCGTCTAACATGCCTCAAGTACGACTGTATGATCAAATTTAGAGAAAGGAAACAAGATTTATAAGCTTTAAATAGAACAACTTTTCTTTACTTTGCTATACCAATTTTTTCTCTATTTTTGTGCCAACTTTTTTTCCTTGAAATTTTACTAAAACTTTAAAACAAATATATTTTGTCTGTGTAATTATTTGATCACGCATCACGCTAGTTCTTGAAACATCTTATGAAGCAAACTAAAAGCTGCAGAACATTGGTAACTTTGAAAAAACACAGCTAAATTTGTTACTTATATTTAAACATTTGCCTCTGAAATAGCTGGGTTCTAATAAAAACCTACAATTTTTTAATTTCTTGACAAAGAATAGCTAATTATTTGAGCAAATTCCCTTTTATCAAAGGGGGTAATAATTCTTAAGCTCACTGTGTATATAATTAGTTTGAGAACATGTCAACACATGCCTTCCTATTTTTTCATGAATATGATTGCAAATACTGCACTGTGCCAGAGACAATTTGCATGCAGAAAAAGACTTTCTTTTTCACACATTATGGTGTTCACAAACCAATATTTCTTTTGTTTTTTAATCTTGTATTTAAAAATTTAAAACTTACTTTCTCAGTTCTTCATTACTTACTGATTCTGGAAGATACAAAGCATATAAAGGGTAATAAAAAATTTGGAGGCAGCAGAAATCTACAGAGGTGATTTTGTAAGTGGCAAAGATTAGCTCCTGTATAGCTAAATATGTGCATTTCACGTTTCTGCCATTTTTGGATTATAGTTTGTTTCTTGTTTCAGTATCAAGTCAAAATGGATGCTGAAAATTTGCACAGTCAAGTATCATACTCACCCTGTCAACATGTACCAGCACTAGTATGCTGAAATAATAAAATGACTTCTCATGTCCCAATACTATAATTCTCCCAGTACATTTTTGAAAAGCACCACAGAAGAGCTGAGTTTAAGTTGACGAGTTGAAAGTACAACACAAAGATGTTTTGAATTCATTAGAGTAGAATTTCAAAGAAAATGAATAAGCAGCAATGACTCTCTGTAAAAAAAATGTGAACTTGATATGTAAGATCAAGTCTCCCAATACACTCAAAGGTATTTTAGCCTTACTAACAGAGTAAATGAAATGAAAAGTAATGAAGTTGTATGAATGAATAAATCTTTGTGTATTTAAATATTTAATTCATATTTAAACCAATTGTGAATTACAGCTGCTATTTTACAGTTTCTGTTGATTTCTTCATGAAGGTAAAATAAAACACTCTGCTAACTGATCTGTTACACTTTAACAACAGGGTCTACATTGTTATACTGAGTTATGAAAATATCTAAAAATAAAATTTTAATTTAACCCAACATCACAGGGTGAATTATGAATTCATGACAACTAGAGAGCTTGATTTATTAATGAACTTGTTGATCCACCTGACATTGTCTGAGAGAGAGTCCTCTTTCTGAAGAATTCCCTGAAGTAAACCATAACTGTCTCTCCATACACTCAAAGGTATTTTAGCCTTACTAATAATGGGATTTATTTATAATCTGTGCTGCAATTAACACAGGCATATTATCTACCTCCATTATTGGTATATCCTACAAATTAATTTTATGTTAAAAGAGTGGAAAAGCGTAATCTAACATTACAACCTAAGATTCATCTTTCAGGAAGATGTTATCATTAGAACATCATTAAGGTAATGGAGAACAAGAAAAAAAATGATCTATGTAATGATAATAATTAACATCAAGTTTTAAATTCTCCATTTTATGGCAGCATTTCGTTCCAAGCATGAGGGATAATTTTATTGCACATTAAAGTTTAAATATATTTAGACTTGGCTAGTTAAGCAACCACAGAAAGCGAGCATATTTTCTGAAATATAACTGGATAAAGACTCACATTGACACTTAACTCAAGTTCAGAAACACAGTAACGTTATTTAGTCAAATTAAACATGGATTTCTCATTACTATAAAGCCTGTAATATTTGGACTTTGTGATTTCGGAGTAATTGAGTGTTGGAGGTGATGAGAGTGGTGACTCCACTAACATCTCTTGGACTTTAACTGTTATAGAAGTTTCCTAAGAATTAAGTTTGTATTTGATGTGGTTTATTTTTGTATTTATTGAATTTCATGTCTCTGTAGTTGGGGAGTAATATATTTCATCCATCCATTTTCCTTCCTACTGAATCCAAACACAGGGGTCTGCTGGAGCCAATCCCAGCCAACACAGGGCACAAACCAATCCCGGGCATGGTGCCAACCCTATGCAGGACCCACACAAACACCAAGCACACACTAGTGCCAATTTAGAATCACCAGTCCACCTAACCTGCATGTCTTTGGACTGTGGGAGGAAACCGGAAACCCATACAGACACGGGGAGAACATGCAAATTCCACACAGGGAGGACCCGGGAAGCGAACTCAGGTCACCTTACTGCGAGGCAGCAGCACTACCACTGCGCCACCATGCCGCTCCGTAATATATTTCAATTCCTGAAATACTGTTTTGTGTGGGTGAACACAGATGAAATTTATGACAAGACAGTCTACAACCTGGAAGTTACTTTTACAGTTTTTGGCTGGGATGCTAAGTAAAGATATCCAAGTTTGGAGAACATATTTAAAGCAAGTAGAAAAACCACTAGTTGGCACTAAACCTGACTGGTGGCACTAAATAAAATACCTGCAGAGGTTTCTGATAGTTGCAGCTTGTACAGGAGTCTCTGTGGGAAACAGGATGATCTGAAAGGAGTTCCTGGTAGGCTGGAATGGACTAGAAATACCCCTGAGACTAGCACCACAAGGGCTTCCTTCTCCTGAGTCAGGTTGAGCTTGGAATTGAGAGACGTTGTAAAAAGCACTCTCCTGGCAAGGAGGAGGAGTAGGCATGTTAGTGTGCTGAAGAAGGCTGGCAGTTGAGAAGGAGCCTTTACGGATGGTGAGTTAGTTGACTGTGTTTAGTAAGGCCCAGCCAGTATGTCCTGTATTAGTGTATATCAGCAATCTGTCCATATGTAATGCCATTGAAAGGCTGGATTTTAATATACATTTTCTTTGATTGTTGTTTGGTCAATTAATAACTTATAATTTCTTTTGTATGAATGCTCCTTTAAAAATAAGAAATTTGTTCATTTGTTTTTATACCAAGTTCCTCCAACTGGAATAGAAGCCAAAAAGACTGTTACAAGTCAGGGCAATCATAAAAGAATATTCAGTCTTCTTCCCCCACTGGGACCAATTTATTGTTAGTCTGCCATCAGATTATCTCGAATTAATCTTTTATTTGCCTTATTAGTAAATAACTTGAGAAATTCATGAGGTAGACAAAACAAGAAGTAAATAATTGCTATGTGCAGATATAAGCATCGAGAGTTCTCAAATTTATTAAATATCAGTGAAAGCTAATCAAATAAAAAAATTGCATTTTTTTCTTAACAAGGAAATATAGTTAATTTTAATGAGCTAATTAGAAATATTGATACTTTAAAATGAGTTCCTCAACAAGTAACAACCATAAGTATATGAAAAAAATTACAAAGTATTGAGATAGATACTATGGGGACCATCAAAATTGAACTCTTGATGTTATTTTGGGGAAATTATGTGAATAGGATTGGTGAGTTTTGTGGGGTTGAGTAGTCTGTTCTTGCTCAAACTATTATGGTCTTGCATAAGATTTATTTCCTGATTGATCTCACTGAAAACTGGGTTATACAAAGGTGTTAGGAGGTAACCCCATGACACAGAGGGTAAAGACAAATCTTGAATAAGAGACTCTAGGACCCATATAGATGGAGGATTCACAGAGTGACATATACAATACAATACAATACAGTTTATTTTTGTATAGCACAAAATCACACAGGAAGTGCTGCAATGGGCTTTAACAGGCCCTGCCTCTTGACAGCCCCCCAGCCTTGACTCTCTGAGAAGACAAGGAAAAACTCCCAAAAAACCTTGTAGGGAAAAATGGAAGAAACCTTGGGAAAGGCAGTTCAAAGAGAGACCCCTTTCCAGGTAGGTTGGGTGTGCATGGGTGTCAAAAGAAGGGGGTCAATACAATACAATACACAAAACAGAACAAATCCTTAATACAGCATACTAATAAAGATTTTAGAAGTACGGAGCAGAATTTAACAGTAGATGATATCACATAATAAGATTTGGATATTTTTAGAGTCCTGGAGACCTCATCCATCAAGCTGCCTCCCCATTTGGCCATTCCACGGCTGAAATGTTGCTCGGCCAGCCAATCCCATGAAAGGACCCCTTTTTCCCATGATTCCTGTGATCCTCCATCAGGGATGACTTTACCAAAGGCAGGCAAACAACTTGTCATGTGGGCCGTGGCACCAATTGCCACATTTGAGTACCGAGAACAGAAACAGAATAGGTGAGGGTTAGTAACAAATTATAACAATCATGTTACTTATGTTTTAGTGCTAATGACTAACAACAGAGATGCAGTCTGTACAGTTAATCAGCAGCTCTAGTCAGAATATGCTAAACTGAAGTAGTGAGTCTTCAGCCGAGATTTAAAAGCTGGGACCGAAGGGGCATCTCTTATAGAAGCAGGAAGACCATTCCACAGTTTAGGGGCCCTGTAACTAAAAGCTCGACCTCCCACTGTTATTTTATTAATCCTTGGAATCATAAGCAGACCGGCATCTTGAGATCTTAATGTGCTCAGGTTTGTAAGTCATGATAAGTTCAGACAAGTAAGCCGGACCTTGGCCATTTAATGCTTTATATGTTAAAAGGAGGATTTTGAAATCTGCCCTAAACTTAAACGGGAGCCAGTGTAAAGATTTAAGAACTGGAGTTATGTGTTCATATTTTCTTGTTCTTGTAATAATTCTTGCAGCCGCATTTTGGATTAACTGGAGGCTGTATAAAGAACAGTTTGAACAGCCAGTGAACACCGCATTGCAGTAGTCAATCCTACTAGAGATAAATGCATGAATTAATTTCTCAGAATCCTGTTTATTTAGAAAGCGCCTTAATTTCCTAACATTTTTAAGATGGAAGAAACATGTTTTGGACAACTTTGTAATATGTGCTTTAAATGACTTGCTAGAATCAAAGATAACTACTAGATTGCGGGCTGATTCAGTAAAATTAATTGGGATTCCAACTGAGTTAAATGATGACAAAATATTGCTGTGATCAGTGTCATTCCCTCCAACAATTAACATCTCTGTTTTATCTGTATTTAAAGACAAGTAGTTCTCATTCATCCATTCCTTTAATTCACTAACACAACTAATTAAAGACAACATCGGAGAAACTTCATTTGATTTAAATGAAAGGTATAACTGGGTGTCATCTGCATACGAGTGAAAATTAACATTATGTTTTCTAATGAGAGATCCCAGTGGAAGCATGTAAAGTGAAAACAGTAAAGGTCCCAGTACTGAGCCCTGCGGACACCATATTGAACTTCTGTGTATAATGATGGAGTACTGTCAGCACATTTCTGTACATATTGGAATCGATTTGATAAATAAGAACTAAACCAAGTGAGCACG
Organism: Polypterus senegalus; assembly: GCF_016835505.1. Taxonomy (NCBI): domain Eukaryota; kingdom Metazoa; phylum Chordata; class Cladistia; order Polypteriformes; family Polypteridae; genus Polypterus; species Polypterus senegalus. The sequence continues at coordinate 240,043,868 of NC_053154.1, forward strand.
GGGCCTGTAAGCCCAACATCGTTTTCTAGCCTGTGCAGTAAAATAGAATGGTCAATGGTGTCAAATGCTGCACTTAAGTCTAACAACATAATTACAGTGGAGTTTCCTTCATCAGAGGATATCAGAATGTCATTTACAACCCGTGTTAGTGCAGTTTCTGTACTATGACCAGTGCGAAAACCAGACTGGAATTTCTCAAATAAATTGTAATGCGTAAGGTGTGACTGAAGCTGACTGGCGACTACTTTTCTAGTATTTTAGAGAGAAATGGTAAATTTGAAATAGGCCTATAATTATTTAGTATGTGTGGGTCTAGGTCTGACTTTTTAAGTAAAGGTTTAATGACTGACACTTTTAGTGCATCAGGTACGGTGCCATGCAGTAATGAACTATTGATAATGGTTAAAATAGGCGCTGCAAGAACATCCATGGCACTTTTTACTAGTTTTGTTGGCACTGGATCTAGGGAACAAGTAGTGGGCTTCATTTTAGTAATTAAAGTTAAGACTTCCTGCTCAGTTACAGGATTAAAATTACTTAGGTGCTGAATGCAATGTGCAGCAGGGTCTGCTAAGCCAGTCTTTGGTTTGTATTGTGATGCTGAGATCTGGGATCTTATATTTTTAATTTTCTCATTGAAGAAGTTCATAAAGTCTGTACTGCTAATATCTGTTGGTATTTTGCACTGTTGATCTGAATTGCCATTTGTTAATTTAGCCACTGTTCTAAACAGTAACCGAGGATTTTTATTATTGCTATCTATTAATGTAGAATAGTATTCTGAGCGAGCTTTAAAGAGGGCTTTTTTATATTTATTATTATAATATCATTTACTAAAACAGCTTTAGTGCCAAGAGATCGAATATTCAATAAACAGCATTTAATACTGCATGGTTTTTTCTGAACTGGTGATATATTTTTTTGTTTTAATTTGAAGTAAATTTCTATTACAGATGCCCCTGATGGATGGTCTGGTTTTATCCCTTGGTCTAATTATACATCTTATTTTTTGGTTATCAATTAATTTAAGGTTTGTATCAACACTAAATTTACTGGATGTCCCACAACAGGGATTATGGGTAACAGCTTCAGAAAAATAACAGGTGGGATAAACAACAGCCTGTGATTTAAGATCACATGACTGTGGCCTGGATGGTATAGGCTTTTTACATGAAAATAAAAATGTACAACCCTGGTATCTAGTCAAGGACACAGGGAGAAACTTAGGAGCGCAATTCCCCTTTATGTCTTGCAAGAACCCAGACACAGGGGATGCACAAACCAATGTGTTTCTTCGTGCTGGTACCAAGCCCAGATAAATGGGGAGGGTTATGTCAGGAAGGGCATCCTGTGTAAAATTTTGCCAAATCAATATGTGGACAACAATACAAATTTCCATACCAGATCGGTCGAGCCCGGGGTTAACAACAACTGCCACCAGTACTGTTAGCCAACACAGTGCTGGAGGAAATTGGGCTACTGTTGGCCGAAGAAGAAGAAGGAGAAGAAGAGGGGGAGATGTGTCCAGAAGCAGGAGGAGAGGAGGAAGGTAAAGAGAGTGGAACTGAGGGTAGGAACTTTGAATGTTGGCAGTATGACTAGTAAAGTGAGAGAGTTAGCAGATATGACAGAGAGAAGGAAGGTTGATATATTGTATGTGCAAGACACTAAATGGAAGGGGAATAAGGCCAGGTGGATTGGAGGTGGATTCAAATTGTTCAATCATGGTGTGGATAGGAGGAGAAATGGAGTAGGGGTTATTCTGAAGGAACAGTAAGTCAAGAGTGTTTTGGAGGTGAAAAGAGAGTCAGACAGCGTAATGATTATGAAGCTGAAAATTGGAGGCGTGGTGATGAATGTTATTAGTGCATATGCCCCGCAAGTTGGGTGTGCAATGGATGAGAAAGAAGATTTTTAGAGTGAGTTGGATGAAGTGATGAACAATGTGCCCAACAGACAGAAAGTGGTGATTGGAGCAGATTTCAATGGACATTTTGGTGAAGCGAACAGAGGAGACGAGGAGGTGATGGGTAGGTATGGTGTCAAGGAGAGGAATGAAGAAGGTCAGAGGATAGTGGATTTTGCCAAAAGGATGGACATGGCTGTGGTGAATATGTACTGTATTTTAAGAAGATGGAGGAACATAGGTTTACGTACAAGAGTGGAGAAAGATGCACACAGGTAGATTACATCCTATGCAAAAAAGTCAATCTGAAGGAGATTGAAGACTACAAAGTGGTGGCAGGGGAAAGTGTAGTTAAGTAGCATAGGATGGTGGTCTGTAGGATGACATTGGTGATCAAGAAGAGGAAGAGAGTGAGGACAGAGCCAAGGTTCAAATGATGGAAGTTGAAAAAGGAAGACTACAAGTTTGAGTTTAGGGAGGAGATGAGACAGGCACTGGGTGGCAGTGAAGATTTACCAGGCTGTTGGGCAACTACAGCAAATGTAGTAATGATGACAGCAAGATCGGTGCTTGGCGTGACATCTGAAAAGATGAAGGAGGAAAAGGAAACCTGGTGATGGAATAGGGGGAAGTACAGGAGCGTATACAGAGGAAGAGGATGGCAGAGAAGAAGTGGGATAGTCAGAGAGATGCAGAAAGTAGACAAGAGTACAAGGAGATAAGGGACAAGGTGAAGAGAGAGGTGGCGAAAGCAAAAGAAAAGGAATATGATAAGTTGTATGAGAGGTTGGACACTAAGAAGGGAGAAAAGGACCTATACCGATTGGCTAGACAGAGCGACCAAGCTGGGAAAGATGTGGGATTACATCAGGGATCGGCTCTGAGCCCTTTCTTATTTGCAATGGTGATGGACAGGTTGACAGACGAGATTAGACAGGAGTCCCCATGCTGATGACATTGTGATCTGTAGCAATAGTAGGAAGCAGGTTGAGGAGACCCTGGAGAGGTGGAGATATGCTGTAGAGAGGAAAGGAATGAAGGTCAGTAGGAGCAAGACAGAATACATGTGTGTAAATGAGAGGGAGGTCAGTGGAATGGCGAAGATGCAAGAAGAAGAGTTGGTGAAGGCGAATGAGTGATACTTGCGATCAGCTGTACAGAGTAATGGGGATTGTGGAAGAGAGGTGAAAAAGAGAGTTCAGGCAGAGTGGAATGGGTGGAGAAGAGTGTCAGGAATGATTTGTGACTGATGGATATCAGCAAGAGTGAAAGGGAAAGTCTACAAGACAGTAGTGAGACCAGCTATGTTATATGGATTGGAGATGGTGGCACTGACCAGAAAGCAGTAGACAGAGCTGAAGGTGATTTGCATTGAGTGTGACGAGGATGGATAGGATTAGAAATGAGTACATTAGAGGGTCAGCTCAAATTGGGAGTCAAAGTCAGAGAGGTGAGATTGCGCTGGTTTGGACATGTGCAGAGGAGAGATGCTGAGTATATTGGGAGAAGGATGCTAAGGATAGAGCTGCCAGGCAGAAGAAAATGAGGAAGGCATAAGAGAAGGTTTATGGATGTGGTGAGAGAGGACATGCAGGTGATGGGTGTAACAGAACAAGATGCAGAGGACAGAAAGATATGGAAGCAGATGATCTGCTGTAGTGAGCCCTAATGACAGCAGCCGAAAGAAGAAGAAGAAGACAAAGAATGGCAAATCTCTGCTACTAGTTTGTACTACCAGGAACGTATAGACCTATATGTGTATAATGGCAACATAGAGTCTTATTGGGACAACAGAATAGTAGGTCAGGGAGAAAAGGTGCCTTTTAAGAACAATGAGGCATGGCAGACCCTACAGACTACTCACTTTCTCATCTTATGGCTGTGATAATTTCCATCACTCTATCTTAAAAAGTCTGGATGCATTTTATACAGTGTATTATATTGTAAAAAACATATACAGTAATCCCTCCTCGATCGCGGGGATTGCATTCCAGAACCCCCCGCGATAGATGAAAATCCGCGAAGTAGAAACCATATGTTTGTATGGTTATTTTTATATATTTTAAGCCCTTATAAACTCTCCCACACTGTTAACATTATTAGAGCCTTCTACACATGAAATAACACCCTTTAGTCAAAAGTTTAAACTGTACTCCATGACAACACAGAGATGACAGTTCTTTCTCACAATTAAAAGAATGCAAACATATCCTCCACTTCAAAGAATGTGTGTCAGGAGCAGAGAATGTCAGAGAGAGAGCACGAGAGAATAGCAAACAATCAAAAAATCAATACGTGCTTTTAAGTATGCCGAAGCACTGCGATAAAGCGGCATTTTTTAGGGGAGCGTCCATATCCTCTAGACAAACACCTTCTGTGCAAACAGCCCCTCTGCTCACACCCCCTCAGTCAGGCGCAGAGAATGTCAGAGAAAGAGAAAAGCAAACAATCAAGCACCGTGTGGGAAGCACATCGTATGTCATTGAGGAGTTTTATTTAATATGTAATACGTGCTCTTAGTCATCTGCCAATAACGTCCCTTGTATGAAATCAACTGGGCAAACCAACTCTGGAAGCATGTAGCATAAATTAAAAGGCCCATTGTCCGCAGAAATCCGCGAACCAGCGAAAAATCCATGATATATATTTAGATATGCTTACATTTAAAATCCGCGATGGAGTGAAGCCGCGAAAGTCGAAGCACGATATAGCGAGGGATCACTGTAATTTATTTCAAGAAACATAACTTCAATAAATGTAAAGCAAACAAAATGTATGTTTTTATGTAAGAAGTGCATCAAAACTTTAATACAGTACAAACAATACCTTAACAAGGTAATACTCATTAAAGTGATGCCCTTTTAATTTATAAGGAATTTGCATTTTATACATATACACTAAGACTTATCAGAGAGTTTTTAGCTTGTCTTATGTGAAAAAACATTCCATCACAAACCTAGAAAAAGAAGGAAGTTTCAATCAACTCTTGAGGGATTGTAAAACCAAGCCATGAACCTACTTTGACATTAAACATCAATTTGTAAATAAAATTATGGATCCAGAGCTTTAACTGTTGGCATTTTTTAGTGAATCACCAAGAAAAAGATTCCAATGAGAAGTGTCAGACTGGTCAAACCTGACAAAATTAATGGAAACTAAATGATCAACAAGGTTAGCTACACAGAGTGTATGACCAACTGGCCAGAAAGAAATTATTGCAAGAAGGTGTTACAGTATAGAATTTTGATTGCACCATTATCAGAACTGAGGACAATATATTTGCAACTTTCAGGCAAAATTGTGTGATCTTATATTATTCTGGTGTCAATAAATAAATAGAAGTCATCGGCTTTATGGTGGGTCATTGGGCATGAAAAGCCACACAGGCCTTCCAGGCAGACTCAGTGGAGTTAGTGATCTTAACACTAGCAGGAACAGTCTACATGTAAAGTATTTTGTATATTTACCAGTTTTAACCCAAGTTTTTATAATGCAAAGAATGAATTTTGCTTTCAGCTCCAAAAAGCCCTGTGCTAAAAAGGGACCAGATCCTAATTCTTGGTCATTTCAATACCCATGTTAGAGAAACTCCACTAAGCTAGGAGACTTTAATTAGTTGTTTCAGAGTTGGAGAGCTCAATGATAATGGTCCTGACCTCTCAAGTAATATCTCAAGCAAAGAATGAAATTCAATTACTCATAATATATACTCTTCTTCAGTCAGTCTCTCATTATTAAAGTATATCAGGGACAGAATCCTTACTTGTCTTAATGTACTGACCTTGTTATGGCACATGTGTTGGAAGAATCCCAAACTAAAACCATTTATGGGGAAAATATTAGCTTATTTGTCAGACAGTGCTATACTCACAGTTACCCTAACAACACTATTTGAAGTAACAGTAGATAAGATAAGATAAAGTAAGGAAAAATCTATATAAATCTATTCCCTTGCCCGGACGCGGGTCACCGGGGCCCCCCTCTGGAGCCAGGCCTGGAGGTGGGGCTCGATGGGACTCTTGGGACGTGGAATGTCACCTCTCTGAAGGGGAAGGAGCCTGAGCTAGTGCGCGAGGTCGAGAGGTTCCGGCTAGATATAGTCGGACTCACCTCGATGCACAGCTTGAGAGGGGCTGGACTCTCTACCACTCTGGAGTTGCCCCCGGTGAGAGGCGCCGAGCAGGTGTGGGCATACTTATTGCCCCCACTTGGAGCCTGTGCATTGGGGTTTACCCCGGTGGACGAGAGGGTGGCCGCCCTCCGCCTTCGGGTGGGGGGGAAGGGTCCTGACTGTTGTTTGTGCGTATCGCGAACAGCAGTTTGGAGTATCCACCCTTTTTGGAGTCTCTGGAGGGGTTGCTAGAGGGCATACCTTCTGGGGATTCCTTCGTTTTGCTGGGAGACTTCAATGCTCACGTGGGCAATGGCAGTGAGACCTGGAAGGGCGTGATTGGGAGGAATGGCCCCGATCTGAACCCGAGCGGTGTTTTGTTATTGGACTTCTGTGCTCGTCACGGATTGTCCATAACGAACACCATGTTCAAGCATAAGGGTGTTCATATGTGCACTTGGCACCAGGACACCCTAGGCCTCAGGTCGATGATCGACTTTGTGGTCGTGTCGTCGGACTTGCGGCCATATGTCTTGGACACTCGGGTGAAGAGAGGGGCGGAGCTGTCAACTGATCACCACCTGGTGGTGAGTTGGCCGATGGTGGGGAAGATGCGGTCAGACCTGGTAGGCCCAAGCGTGTTGTGAGGGTCTGCTGGGAACGGCTGGCAGAGTCCCTGTCAGAAGTAGCTTCAACTCCCACCTCCGGCAGAACTTCAACCCGCCCCGAGGGAGGTGGGGACATTGAGTCCGAATGGGCCATGTTCCGTGCCTCTATTGTTGAGGCGGCTGACCGGAGCTGTGGCCGCAAGGTGGTCGGTGCCTGTCGTGGTGGCAATCCCGAACCCGTTGGTGGACACCGCGGTGAGGATGCTGTCAAGCTGAAGAAGGAGTCCTATAGGACTTTTTTGTCCTGTGGGTCTCTGGAGGCAGCTGATAGGTACCGGCAGGCCAAGCGGAACGCTGCTTCGGTTGTTGCTGAGGCAAAAACTCGGGCATGGGAGGAGTTTGGAGACCGGCCGAGGAGATTCTGGTCCACCGTCCGGCGTCTCAGGAGGGAAGCAGTGCAGTGTCAACACCGTATATAGTGGGGATGGTGCGCTGCTGACCTCGACTTCGGGACGTTGTGGGTCGGTGGGAGGAGTACTCGAAGACCTCCTCAATCCCACTAACATGCCTTCCAATGAGGAAGCAGAGCCTGGGGACTCTGAGGTGGGCTCTCCCATCTCTGGGACTGAAGTCACCGAGGTGGTCAAAAAACTCCTTGGTGGCAGGGCCCCGGGGTGGATGAGATACGCCCGGAGTTCCTTAAGGCTCTGGATGTTGTAGGACTGTCTTGGTTGACACGTCTCTGCAACATCGCATGGACATCAGGGACAGTGCCTCTGGATTGGCAGACCGGGGTGGTGGTCCCCTCTTTAAAAAGGGGGACTGGAGGGTGTGTTCCAACTATAGAGGGATCACACTCCTCAGCCTCCCTGGAAAAGTCTATTCGGGGTTCTGGAGAGGAGGGTCCGTCGGATAGTGAACCTCGGATTCAGGAGGAACAGTGTGGTTTTAGTCCTGGTCGCGGAACAGTGGACCAGCTCTTCACCCTTAGCAGAGTCCTGGAGGGTGCATGGGAGTTTGCCCGACCGGTCTACATGTGTTTTGTGGACTTGGAAAAGGCATTCGACCGTGTCCCTCGGGAATCCTGTGGGGGTGCTCGGGAGTATGGGGTACGGACCCCTGATAAGAGCTGTTGGTCTCTGTACAACCGGTGTCAGAGCTTGGTCCGCATTGCGGCAGTAAGTCGAGCCCGTTTCCAGTGAGAGTTGGACTCCGCCAGGGCTGCCCTTTGTCACCGATTCTGTTCATAACTTTTATGGACAGAATTTCTAGGCGCAGCCAGGGTGTTGAAGGGGTCGGTTTGGTGGACTCAGGATTGGGTCACTGCTTTTGCAGATGATGTTGTCCTGTTTGCTTCATCAGGCCGTGATCTTCAGCTCTCTCTGGATCGGTTCGCAGCTGAGTGTGAAGCGGCTGGGATGAGAATCAGCACCTCCAAATCCGAGAGCGTGGTCCTCAGCCGGAAAAGGGTGGAGTGCCCTCTCAGGGTTGGGGGAGAGATCCTGCCCCAAGTGGAGGAGTTCAAGTATCTCGGGGTCTTGTTCACGAGTGAGGGAAGAATGGAGCGTGAGATCGACAGGCGGATCGGTGCGGCATCCGCAGTGATGCGGGCTCTGCATCGGTCTGTCATGGTGAAAAAGGAGCTGAGCCGTAAGGCAAAGCTCTCAATTTACCAGTCGATCTACCTTCCTACCCTCACCTATGGTCATGAGCTATGGGTAGTGACCGAAAGAACGAGATCGCGAATACAAGCGGCTGAAATGAGTTTCCTCCGCAGGGTGTCTGGGCTTTCCCTTAAAGATAGGGTGAGAAGCTCAGTCATCCGGGAGGGGCTCAGAGTAGAGCCGCTGCTCCTCCGCATCGAGAGGAGTCAGATGAGGTGGCTCGGGCATCTGATCAGGATGCCTCCTGGACGCCTCCCTGGTGAGGTGTTCCGGGCACGTCCAACCGGGAGGAGGCCCCGGGGAAAACCCAGGACACGCTGGAGGGACTATGTCTCCCGGCTGGCCTGGGAACGCCTTGGGATTCTCCCGGAAGAGCTGGAAGAAGTAGCCGGGGAGAGGGAAGTCTGGGCCTCTCTGCTTAAGCTGCTGCCCCCGCGACCCGACCTCGGATAAGCGGAAGAGAATGGATGGATGGATGAAAATCTATTGTTATTCCCTATACTGCTTCGCTTGTACATCTTCTATTATCACGCTTAACTGGAACAATCCTAATCCACTCTCCATATCCTTATCAGTAGACAATATTTTATTTAAACTAGAAAAAATAGATACATTTTTTTCAGATTCAAAGAATAGTCAAAGCTTTCTTGTAATTTGGAAAGAATTTATTAATGCTGTTTCAAAAAAGCCTGCCTAGTTTCTACAGCTGCCTTTGGTTGTTTATTTTTTTTCTTAATGTTTTAATATACATGAGAAACAATCTACAGTATTTATGGATTTGGCATTTTTATGGTTCACTGAATTGGGTAGGATTGGATGTGAAATGTTTTCTATGTTTTAATATACTGTACGTTAACGTTCTTTAACTTATTGTTTTGTGATCTTAAGGTTAATAAAATGTAAGAATTTAAGCCTGATTTAAAGACAGTGCTGCAACTCACTCTCAGCTGTGCTATGGATGAGTGGTTAACATAATGTAGTTTTATAACGCACATTCACTCAGCATGGTCATTACCTCTAAAATGTCAAATTTAGGTATTACTTATCCTCATAATCTTTACAAAGTATGAATATTATAATTTGATATCAGTTCTGAAATGCTTTTGTATGACAGATATGATTAAATTAACCATTTAAGCTAAAATACAAAAAAAGAAATCAATGCATTTTACTATGTACTTGGAAATGTAGAGGTCAAACTATATCCACAGAGAATAACTTTGTGAAATAATAATTTCCACATTTTAAAGTGAAATTTCTTTCCAAGAAAAAAAATGGTCAAGCCTTTCGGTGCTGAAAGTTTAAATCCTGATGGCATTAAGAATTTCTTTTAAATTTAATTGCCAAGTTAATGTAATATTCATACATTTTCTGGCATTCATTGGGAATATAATTCAAAATGTGACAATTTGTCTCTAAAGGAATCTCCTCAGTGAGCAACATATTCAAGATCTAACCATGTTCAGTGGAAAAGAAAAACAAAATTCAAAGTAATGCCTCCCATGGATTACTGCAGCACAAAATAAACAAGTTAAAAGATATTCACATGGTGCAACATTCATGTGCTTTTGGGGACTTGGGTTTTGGTTTTTAATTTCAACAAAGACTGAGATGTTACATTTTTTTATAAAGTATTTTAAATTTTATAAATGGAATAGTGATGATAGTATATATCGGTAATTACATGTGGAAGTAAAGTACATAAAATAAATGGTTCTAAAAGCATTTGACAATATCATATTAAAATAGATTTGTAGCGGCTGAAATGCCTTTCGTATACACCTGTTCAATAATATAAAAGTGGCATCTGTTGATGAACCCTTGTGAGTTGTGGTGACTCTATAGCTAATTGTAGTCCACTTAAGATTTAAATCTATTTTGAGGTTAGTTCGCAGACATGCAAGTGTTCTACGAGAATGAGCAGAAAGTAATTTTAGAATGAAATCAAAAAATAAGATGAAAATCAGAAAAAAAACAAAACTTGTAACTAAAAAGTTAAACAAACACTAAACAAGCTAAAAACAGTACTCTTAAATTTTTAAACTCTCAATATTTTGTTTGCAAGGATTTGTTTGCCTATAATACAATCTAAAGAATAACATGCCAGCCTCATTGTTTTCACTTGGTAAACTCATATGATGAGGAAGTGCATCATGTGACCTTTATACCATCTCGCTGATGATGTCACTCATAGAGCACTTCCGGGGCATTTGCTTAACACAACATGGTGGCACCTTCGGTAAACAAAGCTGCATTGAAAACATTTTTCAACTATAATAAACAAATTGTAAATAAAAAAAAACATTAAGAAAACTGTATTCTAAATGATTAAATATGAGCCAGAAAAAAGTAATCATAATGCGACAAAAAAAAAAAAAAATTTAATGCAACCATATTGTAACAGAAGCAACAGTTGTGACTATAACGTTCCTGTCTGTGCTGCAGTTTCAATAACTTGTATTTGAGATTTGTTCTGCCATTATTTGCGGCTGTGGAAATAATCTCTCTCAAAGTAAATCTGAAAATCAGTAAATTAACATCATAAAGAATGTTTCTTTGTTTTAAGGTAGATGATTTTGAAAACTGGAAGCTACAAAATGTACAAAATTTGAACAGCACCTTATATTCAGGATATCTCAATGAAAAGTGAACTTTCCTGAGACATTTCCTTGAAGATTACAGTATATTGTGGATGGGCATACAGGCATGATGGCAAAAATAAGTACCTTTGCAAATTTAATTTATTTAGAGGTAATATGCAGGGTTGCTTATTTTAATGCAAACCTGGAGGCCCAGAGTTATAAAACCAGCATTTTAGTTTAAATCTCAAACAAAGGGAAGGATGTTTAGAGGAAGAATACTTTTTATGAACCACAGACCAAATAAAAGCTTTCTGTTCCAGTGGAAATTACCAATCAACATTAACCTTAACAATCCACTTACCTTTTCTGCGTCCCTTCTTCTTTATTTTTCTGTTTCCTCCACACTAAGCATTTCACACCTCATTTGGGGTATCAGACTATCCATGTAATAATATTCAGGGACAGGAGAATCTTATAATCTTATCCCCCACACCTCATAAACAATTGGTGTAGAAGGAAAATTTTTTATATTAGCATAGAGAATAGCAAATTAACATAAAGAGCCATAACAAGTAATTAAAAGCTTCTAAAATATTAAGATTAACCATAAATTAGAATGTTAAGCAAATATGATAGGCCGAGCAAATAGTTAACTAAAAATCAGTTATATTGCATTATTTTTTAAGCTTACAGCAAAATATCTAGTCTGGGAAAGAACAGAAATTGACACATCGAAACCAGCTTCAGAGGTTGAGAACACCTGTGATTCAAGGCTAGGAAGCGATAAAGATGGCTCTGAAAGGCACATAGAGAAACCAGATGGACTGGTGAATCAGCAGAAAAGGAACAAAAGGCTTTTGCTGTAAGCAAGGTCACACTGACATAATGCATGAAGAGAAAATCTTAGTAAATTCAGGCATTAGCAAAAATATTAGAAGAATATATTAGAAATTAACTTTAGTGTAGAAATTAAGACAAATCAAGCATGCCAAGCAATGATTAAATGAAAGCACATACTATACTTCTTTTTAATTAAAGCTTAAGCTACAGGTCACTATTATAAAAAGTTTGGAGGGTTTAAGAAAGAAAATGATGAAAGGAAACCCATATATGGAATTGAAGCCTTGGCCAGTTAGAAAATGGGAACAGCATAGAAAAATAAAAATACCACGAGGGGGCCAGTGATAGGAAAGTAAGGAGATAATAAGGGTTCCCATGGAAACTCAAGGTTCGGCCGGACAGGAGTAGAAGAGAGTCAGAGAAGATGGGCAAGAAAGCTCATTCGAGCGAGGTTAGAAAAGATAGGAAATGACATAAGAAAAGAAAAAATAAGCCGAACAGACACCAAGAGGAATAATGGTAAGTAAAACCAGGTGCAGAATGAGCTAATCGAACGAGGTAAACATGATAAGAAATTGTTCTAAAAACTTCAATTGCTGTAATGTTCGGGGCTCAATCTCATTCGGCCGAATTGGGTTGAGTCCGTGTTGTTGATTTATTGCAATAAAGCTCTAAAACTCTGTTTGTCTATCCTGAGTCCTAATAGCCTTTATTTTTAGGTAAAAAGCCTTCTGATGATGAATTTGTCGCCACGACATTGGTCACCTACAGTGTCCTCTGCTCTGTTCTGTCCTCTTTTGTCTTCAGCAGTACTCCACTGATCCAAACTACAAGTTTTCTTTATTGTTATTCATTCATTGTTATTGAAGTCTATAGTGGGCAATTTTATACTCAAAAGTAGAAAAAGATAGAAATCCTTGGTAATTAAGAAGATTGACAGAAATCTGATACACGGGAGACATAAGCTGTTTATCATTTACAAAGGTGAAAATACAGTATGTTAAAGATAAGAAAGCCTATAAGTAAACAGAGCTGAAATTAAACATGAGAATGCCTAAATAGAATTAAACACTGTTCACACACCAAGAAGACAGTCCAAAACTTCCATATTCCGTTCTCAAGGTATTCAAATTTACTACTGTTACAAAATTGTTTACATAGAAATCAAAGTGTAAATTCATGTAAATGAATTTGTAAAACTGTGATGGACTGGCACCCTGTCCGGGGTTTGTACCTGCCCTGTGCCATATACTAGCTAAGACTGGCTCCTGCAGAACCCTGCGAACCTATTCAGGGCATAGTGGGTTAGAAAATGACTGACTGATTTTACAGAATACTGCAGTGTCCTTTGGAGGTGAATAAAGAGCTGAGAGGCAGGTCTGCTGTTGGGCCCAGGGAAGAAACCACTTTTTGTAAGGATATTGGCCACCACCCTAGAAAGAACTGGGTGACGGGGTGAAGAATAAATATACCATGTTCATTGACACAAAAAGGACAACAGTAGTGTTGAACACAAGATAACAAGAATGCATTAAAAGACAGCAAAAAGGGGAAACCAGATAAAGAAGTGTGAGATGAAAATAAACAGATTGGATATTGATTTGTTTTATTACTTTGGAGATGACCTCATGATTCAGACAAGAAGGTACTAGGGCATCGGTTATATCATGGCATCAGAAGTAAACACCAGTCGGTAATTTGACTCACCCAAAAAAGAAGCTCCTGTGTGGCTCATTCACTAAGGTTGCCACAATGAGTTACTTTTCTACAATACAATAAAAAAATGATAAAGACGAAATATACTTTTCTCTTTTTAGTTTATTAATAGCGGGAAACAATTTTGAATTGCATTAGTTACTGCAGCATTATATTTCTCAGAAAGAGGCAAGCTGTCCAAAAAAAACATTAAATATATATTCAAGCAGACAATGGTGAGCAGTAAATGGTATATGCAGTCCTTCACTAATATTCAAATAAAATCAGTGTTTAAAGTAAAAAAAATAGGTACTGCACATGAAATACCTGTTTTATGTTACATTGCTGAATTGTTGGGAATTATTCTTTTACAGGCAATTATACATATTTGCTTCACTATTGGACACACGTTATTAGGACTTAAAATGGTTGTTATGACTGTCCATGGAGGTCGTGATCTGAGTATTGCAACGCAACGGAACAAAGGACTTCCAAGACAATCATTTCCTAGTTCAACTGTTTGTTAAAAATCTTCATGCTTCATTTTTCTGTGTATTGATAACTTGGTTTCATCCTTGACTTAGTATCTCGCTCTTCATTTTCATGTCTGATTGCTTGAAATTTCATTTGCCCTACAGACATAACAAAAAGGTATAAAAATGAAAAGTGTGAAAATAATCCTACCCAGTACTGCAAGATTTACCTTTTGTTAGAAATAATCCAAAGATTTTTAATGTATATTTAAACTTTATAAATATAAAATGTAACCATATGTGTTATAAATTATTGTACTTAACTTATTTATAACCATTAAATATTTTGCTGAAATTAATTCTTTAATACATAAAGAAGATTCATATTGGCACAATTGCTATCATTACTATCTCACAGCCCAAGGCCTCAAGTTTGGAATCGGGCCCGATCACTGGATGTATAGAGTATTTTTTTCTCTCCATGGATGCATAGGATTCTCTCCTGGTTTTACAGTTTTACAGGATGCTGACGAAAGGATGCGGTTCTAACGTAGCAGCATCCAGAAGTGAGCACATCTAAGGTTGTGGGGTATCACATTTTTTTGCGCAATGTAGTACTATCCTGATCCAGACATAATCATGGTATTGTTTAATATTTTCTTCCAAGAACAGATTTAAATGTGTTTTCCTGCAATTCCCTAGGCCACCTTTGTTTATATGTTATTTGTCTGTTAGGCACATGGGATTTTTTTGTAACTTTCTCTTAGTCTATGTCAGTTGAGTTAACAGTATATTTTTTTTAGACTATATGAATTGAACTGCTAGTACCTAATGAATGTTTTGCCACGATAAACATATATAAAATTTATATTTATAGTCTTTTATTTATTTTTGCATTATCCATATTTCTTCTCTTTCAGTTAAAACAATTTTAAGTGTCTTTGTTTGCATTTATAATTCTGTAAAAAGGATTATTTTCCTTTAATTTTCCCATTTGTTTAAATATTTTATGCATTTTATATTCTGAAGCTATAAAAGATTTGATCATTACTCTTCTTAACCATTAACTTTACTTCTAATAAAGATGGTAATTTCACATATCTACTGCCTTCCTTCCTTTCCTTACAATTCTGTTTACTCTTGTTCTTAATCTGTGATGGGATGGCACTCTGTCTAAGGAATTTTTCTTGGCCCAGTGCTTGCTGGACTCTAGATTACCCAAGCCCCTGCTCTTGATAAGCAGCTATGGAAAATGGATGAACGGATCATTATTCTGAATAAACTTATTTATGAAACAATACACAATAAAACAACTTGGAACAAACTATACATCAATTAAGCGTCATATATATATTGTTACCAAACCCAATGATAACATCAATTTCAGTTAAAGAAATTTAAAATCAGTTCATATTTAAATAAATTATTTACGGTTATTAAAGTTTGTCTATCATTTGGTTAATCTAATTATGTTATTCTTAGGTTTTTAAGGTTCTTTTGGTCACACATATTTTCTCAAGACTATTAAAAGCTACCTATCCATTTTTAAGGTCATCTATCATTCCATCCTTTTTACTTGTTTTTTTGCTTCCTCCACTTCTCACTTCATGTTGCTGTCTCATTCTGTTTGATGGTGTATGCAGAGTTAAATCTTTCAATAATTCTTTCCATACTTTCTCATCTATTTTTGCACCTTATAATGCCTATAATTTTGTGAAACCCATTTTTCAGTTCATGTTTTCTTTATCTATAAACCTTTTCATCATCCTGTTTCTATCTTTTTAAGGAGAATTCCTACATTGAGCCTCATTATTTTTTTTCACTCTGCACTTAAATTGGGCCATTTTTTCTTTTGTTCTAAAGAAACCTTTCAAAGCGTTTTTCACCTACATTTTTAAACTATTTCTCTCTTAATCAGTTACATTTACAGAATAACCTTTAATAAGTACATGTATTTAACTATTAACCTATGGCATTTCTGAAAAAAAACAGTGGGTCCAGGAAAACATGAATAAGTACAGGGTGTGCAAACAAAACCAAAAAATCAAGTAAATTCCTTTGGGCTTGGGTGCCTTTTTTGAAACTATTACTAATACTAATATATAAACTTTCTTCTTTGTTTTAGCTTTACCTTTTATGGTCTACTTAGCCACCAACAGATCATCCTGACTTCCATTTCTAACTCTTTACAAGAACATTGCACAATCTAACCTCACTCTTGAAAATTAGGTGTCATTTACTAAATTATGATTTCCAGTAATTTTGACCTCTTTCTGGATTATCATTCCAATTTGTCCTTTCTTTAATTGCCTTTTTCTAAGCAATGGCTTTACCTTTGAATATTGATCTTATCAGGTTCTGTCCATACTTTTGCCTTTTAGAATTTAAATTTGCTTTTCAAGATCTATTAGGAGTTTGGGTGGTCAGATGTACCCAAGGATGTACAGGATACTGTATATGTGGAGTACTATGGCAGACAACTCATCTTTTAGATTAATCTTTGTCTGTTTGCTGTCCATTGCCAAACTGACTCTTAACAAGCTTGTTTTCAACTAAATAGTTACTTTCTTTCTCATTTCAGTGTCATCTGTTCTTTGCCATCTGCATTACCAGTGCATTTTAAGTAATCTGAGTGAAGATTAACATGTATTGCACTTATGCTTTTAGTTCAATTACTTCATACATATTTTTAAGGTGTGTGCCTCGGCTGAATTCCATTCTTTATCAGAAATTCTGAACAAAAACTTGTGTACTCAGTGCTATTTCTAGTGACCAGGGGCCTCATGTATAAACGGTGCGCACGCACAAAAATGTTGCGTACGAATGTTTCCATGTTTAAATCATGATGTATAAAACCTAAACTTGCCATAAAGCCACACACATTTCCACGGTACCTCATGCTCGGTTTTGCAGACTGCTGTTCCCCAGCCTCAAAGCAGTGCTACTGTTCCTGTGTAGTTTATCTTTCTTTTTCAGATCCACATACCTGACGCAGCTTTATAAATACACTGAAATTAACCGCATATTGTTTGTTAGTTTAATACATCTGATTGTAATTAACCTTTAACAATATAATGGTCCACAGAATGGTCAAACTATTATAAATACCATAGCTGCTTTAGCGTTGTTACTCTCACTGCACCTTCTTCTTCTTCTTTCAGCTGCTCCCTATAGGAGTTGCCACAGCGGATAATTTTTTTCCAAATTACTCTCACTGCACTACTCGGAGCAGCTGATTGGAATGAGAATTATCAGTATACAGCATCAAGCACACGCTGCTTCAGCCATTCTTCCTATTTGAACTGCTCTGACACGGCAAATGCTTCAAAGGTACGGACCTTGCGGTTCAGAAACAGTTTCATCTAATATGTAATGGTCATGGGAGACTTATCTAACTGTAAAATGATTTTGATAAATGTTTATGCACCTAATGTTGATGATAAGGAATTTATACAAAATTTATTTGCATCCATTCCCAATCTGAACACTCATAAAGTTATAATGGCTGGGGACTTTAATTCTGTTCTAAATCCACTTTTAGATAGGACTTCCTCCACAAGGGGAACGGCATCTAACACCGCAAAGATAATTACAATGTTTATAACTGATCACAACTTATCAGACCCCTGGAGGTTTTTAAAACAAAATTCAAGAACATATTCTTTCTACTCACCAGTACATCATTGCTACTCAAGGATCGATTACTTCTTTATAGAATATAACTTCTTGCCTAAGATTAAATCTTGCAAATACAATGCTATTGTTATTTCTGACCATGCACCTATGATCTTGGAGCTAAAATTACTAAGCCCCATACACTCACCCGCAGATGGCCTCAACCGCTTCTATTAGCTGACGAGAATTGTACTGAATTTATATCCAAACAAATCAAATTCTTTCTAGAGACAAATACATCCCCCGAGATCTCTGCAGGAATACTCTGGGAAACTCTTAAGGCCTTCTTAAGGGGACAGATTATCTCATATCTTTCCCACAGAAATAAATCAGAGGCCAAGAAAGTAGCAGAGATAAAAAGCGAAATTACTAAAATAGATGAAGAACATGCCAGACTACCAAGCGAGACTCTACATAGGAGGCAGGCTCTACATTCAGAATTAAACCTCTTGACAACTAAAGAAACTGAACAACTAATTTACAAATCCAGACATCATTATATGAACATGGAGAAAGCTAATAAGCTTTTAGCTCAACAAATTCACAAGCAAGAATGCTCAACGCAATCTCGGTAATCACTAACACGAACGGAGATAAAATCATGAACACAAAAATATAATGCACACTTTCAGAGACTACTATAAATCCCTATATACTACTGAGTTTAAAGAAGACAATACACAATCTAATGCATTTCTGGATACATTACAGATACCACAAATGACGCTTTTAGTGTGGAGGAACTTGATAAACCTCTGGCATTATCAGAATTACTAGATGCTATAAAGTCACTCCAAGGTGGAAAGCAGCAGGCCCTGATGGCTACCCTGCAGAATTTTACAAGAAATTCTCCGCTCAGCTAGCTCCCTCCTATTAGCAACATTTACAGAAGCCAGAGATAACCAATCTCTTCCACAAACCTTTACCAAGCACTAATCACTGTCTTTCCAAAACAAAATAAGGACTTATTACAATGTGCATCATACAGACCAATTTCACTTCTGAATAACGACGTTAAAATACTCTCTAAAATCATAGCTAGAAGGATGGAGAAAGTGCTCCCTCGTAATATCACAAGACCAAACTGGATTTATTAGGGGCCGCACTTATCTTCAAATCTTCGACGCCTGTTTAATGTAATATACTCACCAACTAAATCAAACACCCCAGAAATATTATTATCATTGGATGCAGAAAAAGCATTCGACATGATTGAATGGAAATACCTTTTACTACATTGGAGAAGTTTGGGTTTGGCCCAACATTTGTGCATGGATTAAATTACTGTATACTAACCCAGAAGCTTCAGTTTGCATCAACAACATTTGCTCAGACTACTTTAAACTAGAACGTGGCACTAGACAAGGATGCCCTTGTCACGCTGCTGTTTGCATTGCCATTGAACCACTGGCAATACATTGTCGAAATACTGATCAGATAAAGGGGATTAGCAGAGAAGGACTGGAACAGAAAATCTCATTATATGCAGATGACATGGTACTGTATATATCGGACCCAGAAAATTCTGTGCCTGCAGTCTTAGCAGCACTCACAGAATTTCAAAAGATCTCTGGTCTCAGAATTAATCTGAATAAAAGTGTACTCTTTCCAGTGAATTCTCAAGCATATAATATTAGATTAGACACCCTACCTTTTATCATTGCAGAACAGTTTAAATACCTAGGGGTAAACATCACAAGTAAACATAAAGCTCTTTATCAACAAAATTTCGCCTTCTGCATGGAAAAAATTAAACAAGACTTGCATAGATGGTCAACCCTTCATCTCACACTAGCTGGAAGAATTAACACTGTTAAGATGAATATTCTTCCTAAGCTCCTTTTTATTTCAAAACATCCAATATACATTAATAAATCATTCTTTAAGCAATTAGATTCAACAATAACCTCATTTATTTGGAATTCAAAACATCCACGCATCAAAAGAGCGACCCTACAAAGACAAAAGGCAGAAGGTGGCATGGCTCTACCTAACTTCCAGTTTTATTACTGGGCAGCAAATATACAGGCGATAAGAACCTGGACACAAATAGAAGAACATACACAGGCTTGGACCGCAATAGAAGTAAAATCCTGCAGTACTTCTTTGTATTCCTTGCTCTGTGCTCCAATAAACACACGTTATCGGCAATACACTAATAACCCAATTGTGCTCCACTCACTTAGAATCTGGAACCAATGTAGAAAGCATTTTAAGACGGAGAAGCTTCTATCTGTGGCACCTCTGCAAGAGAACCACCTCTTTCAACCTTCACAAACATATGCAGTTTTAATATCTGGAAAAATTTGGAATTAACTTGCTTAGAGATCTTTATATAGACAACGTCTTTGCATCCTATGAACAATTACATTCCAAATTTAACATTCCAGCTACACATTTCTTTCACTATCTTCAAATCAGGAACTTTGTTAAACAGAACCTTCCAGATTTTCCTCATCTTGCACCCTCATCCATGCTGGAAAAATATTGCTCAATCTCAAGGACTTAGACTCCATCTCTACAATATATAAAATCATTTTACAATCCCTCCTTTCAAAGATCCAAGAGGACACTGGGAAAAGATCTCTCAATTAATATATATCAGAAAAGGAGTGGAAAGTAGCAATGCAGAGAATTCACTCGAGATCCATATGCACAAAGCATACAATTATACAACTCAAAATTATATATCGAGCACATCTGTCTCGACTAAAACTCTCAAAATGTTTCCAGGGCATGATCCAACCTGCAACGTTGCAACCAAGTCCCAGCCTCACTAGGTCACATGTTCTGGGCCTGCACCAAATTAACATTATTCTGGACAAAATTTTTAATTACCTTTCAGACAGCCTTGGACTCACAATCCCTCCAAACCCATTAACAGCTGTGTTTGGGGTTCTTCCAGAGGGGCTTAAAGTGGAGAAAGACAAACAAATTGTGATTGCATTCACTACACTTTGGCAGCAGACTTATTCTGATAAACTGGAAGAACCCAAACTCTCCTCTTTAAGTCAGTGGGAAACCGATGTGTTATATTATTTGAAATTGGAAAAATCAAATACTCAGTTAGAGGATCTGTGCAGACTTTTTCAAAACATGGCAGGATCTAATCAGTAATATTTTAAAATAAGTTCATAAAGCACAGAGAATTTATTGATTTAGGCATGTTTACAAGCCTTAAATTTAACGCAATTTGGCTTGCTCTCTCTCTCAGGGGTGGGGATCGATCTGTTTTTAACTCAATTTTTCTTTTTGTAAAAACTTGATTGCTTTGTATGGATTGTAATAAAATTAATAAAAATAAAAAAAATAAAAAAAAAGAAACAGTTTCATCTAAACGTAATCAATCACTCCATCAACTGCTCGTTGTAGAACTGTTTGTACTTATAAGTACAATTACCTCATGTAAACTTGTGATACAGGTATAATATTGCACAACCTGAGCCCACTTTATAAAACGTGTATTTACATATGATGACGATATCATTTTTAAGATGAAATGTAGCAAAATATGTGTATTATACAGATCAAACTTTAACTTTATTTAAATAACCTATATTGTTAATAATTAAAGGACACAATGTCACTACACTAGCAAGGATCTGGCGATCCGTTCACGGATTGTTCCTGCCTCGCACTGTATGCTTCACTGGGACTGGCGTGAAGGACAGAATAATTAAACATGTACTACGAAGATATTTCAATGCTCCTTAAAAGTTTTGAAGAATCAGCGTTATAAGCTTACAGATGGCTTAACGTCTATTATAGAGCTGATTGTGTGGTGATTAGGTATTTGGAGAAAGAAAAGGAAGGACAGGAATTGGAGGTTAGTACGTTTGAAAGAGACAGTACTCCTGAAATAAATTATTTTATCAAAGCTCGTGCACAATCACTGTGCCACCGTTTCCCCATGTTTAATAACATGCTTTAACTCCTGTCATCATGAAAATGATATCACGTATATATCTGAGTATTTTAGTTATTCAGAGAGCTGTAATATCACAAATGTAATGGATTCTGTGTCCTGTTGGAGATAGAGAAAGCTGGTTTAAGACACACGTAGTGATTCACACACATAGAGTACATAGAAGATCAAATACAAAACAAAGCATTTAACGTACTACTTTAGTCAAGATGGGATTTGAGAAACTAGTAAATTAAATGATTTTAAGATTAAGTTTATGGTATTCTACTTTAATGACAAAATAAACTACGTGATTAATGTGGAAATTTCTAGATTAAAGTTGACATTTCGTGCTTTTTCCCCACTGTGTGCCTTTTTCTTTTGTCTGTACCCTAATATGCTTTCATATGACACTCAGACGGTTGGCTACAACTCGCCTTTTCACGGCGACTTTGATATGCGACTTTTTTTTTATTTCGGGCACTGTGCGACTTTGTGAACTTGAGCTTTCGAGTTTCTCCGACACGCTATGTCACTCAATCAGCTTCCTTTTCTTGTTTATACCTCTGTTTAAACCAACAAATAGTACATTTTTCTTTGTCTCCACTTGGTACTCGCTGAAATTGTTCTGTTTTTCCTTGTGGTTTTCCCATTGTCTTTTCACAGAATGCTGAGCTTAAGGGCTATTAAAATTGATTTACATATTCAAAGAGGCGTAATTCTGGGAGGAGTTGGGGCGGGACAGCAGGTGCGTGCACGTGCATTACTTTCATGTTGATCTGTGTAAACGGCACTATATAGCGCCTGACCCAACACAGATTGGACACTGGAGGCACGTGTAAAATAAA